>NW_026930056.1:0-10870 GCF_032062105.1 Saccostrea cuccullata
TTTTGTTCCCCTTCACCCATAGATGCTATATGCCAAATTTGGTTGAAATTGGTTTAGTGGTTTCAAAGAAGAAGCTAACAAGAGGCCCAAGGGCCTTGAATCGCTCTTCTGATAAATTGTACAATCTATCACTTCTATTTGAAGCCTCTTACTCTAAGTATCCTAAGATGCATGAACTGACAAAGTTTAATGATTCTTTGCCAATTAGGACTGAAGATATTTCAGTATACCTATAAAATACCGTAAGTAGGACATGGTGACCTACTTTTTGATTTGAAACTTTCTGAGGACTCAAGATGCATTAATTGACAAAGATTGATGGTTCTAAGCCAATAAGTACCTCAAATATTAAAGTAGGTCACTGTGACCTTCTTATGGTTGACATTCTCCGAGGGCCAAGAGATGCATCAACTATCAGAGTTTGATGATTCTAAGCCAATAAGTACCAGAGATACTTGGACACAAAGCAATAAAATGTAAAAAAAAAATAGGTCACCGTGACTTACTTTTTGGTCGACATCTTCCAAGGACCAAAGATGCATCAACTGACAATGTTTGATGATTCTAAGCCAATAAGTATCTGAGATAATTAAAAGTAGGTCACTGTGACCTACTTTTTGGTCGACATTCTCCAAAAACCCAATATGTCTCAACTGACGTTTGATAATTCAAGCCAAATAGTACCTAAGATATAACCATAAAATGTCTAAACTACGGAAGGTCACGGTGGCCTACTTTTTGGCCAACATTCCTAAAAACCAAGTTGCATCAAATGACAAAGTTTTTATAATTCTAAGCCAAAAAGTACCTAAGATACTTAAATATAACCATAAAATGTCAAAAGTAGGTCACCATGCTTTTTGGTCAACATTTTCAGAGGATGCATCAACTGACAATGTTTCATGATTCTAAGCCAATAAGTACCTGAGATAACAAAAGTGTTTCATGATTCTCCGAAAACCCAAGATGCCTCAACTGACAAAGTTTGACAATTCTAGGCCAATTAGTACCCAGGATACTTATGTATAGCCATAAAATTCAAAAGTAGGTCACAGTGACCTACCTTTTGGTTGACATGTTCCAAAACCAAAGATGCATTAACTGACAAAGTTTGATGATTCTAAGCCAAAAAGTACCTGAGATACTGAAATATAGCCATAAAATGTCAAAACTAGGTCACAGTGACCTACTTTTTGGTCTACATTCTCCAACAAGTTGTATCAACAGACAAAGTTTGATGATTATAAGCCAAAAAGTACCCAAGATACTTAAATATAGCCAAAAAAATGTCAAAAGTAGGTCACCGTGCCTGCAAAATTCAAAAATAGGTCACAGTGACCTACTTTTTCATAAATATGTTTTGAGCCCCAAGATGCATCAACTTACAAGATTTGGTGAATCTAAACCTCTCATTATCTGAAATAATGGGATTAAATGTTTTAGAAAAGATGAGCCATAAAATTCAACAAGAGGCCCAAGGGCCTTGAATCGCTCTTCTGATAAATTGTACAACCTATCACTTCTATTTGAAGCCTCTAACCCTACCCGCACCTCAGATCTCCAGATTTCCGGATGATTCCGCATTTTTTCCTCATTTTAATATGGAAAAAATGTGGAAAAAAATACGGAGAAAATTAACAATATGGAAAAGCAGAAAATATACGGAAATAATACGGAAAATAAACGGAAATAATACGGAGAATTGGACTTAGTCTATTTTTCATCTGGAAAAATATTGAACTCTTAACTTAGAATATTTTTCATCCGGAAAAAATACGGAGCTCTGGACTTAGAATTTTTTCATCAAGAACAAGATGTGTTTGTGAGACACAGTAGCACCTGGCGGCAACATTAAGTTCTAAAAAGCAATTTTTAGCAAATGGGTCTCAGTCAAGGTCACACAATCATTGTTCTTGGTGTCATATGAAAGCACTTTTTAGTGTAGTATGCATACCAAATATTAAGTCTCTATCATCTATGGTTCAAAAGTTATGGCGAAAATTTGAAAAAGCTATATTTAGCACATAGGTCACAGTCAAGGTCACAAGGTCATTGATCTTGGTGTCAGTTGAAGGTGCCTAATTAGTGGAGTATGCATACCAAATATGAAGTCTCTATCTCTCACGGTTTTAAAGTTATGGCGAAAGTTGAAAAAGCTATTTTTAGCATATAGGTCACAGTCAAGGTCACTGACCTTGGTGTCAGTTGAAAGTGCCTAATTAGCAGAGTATGCATACCAAATTTAATATGAAGTCTCTATCTCTCACCGTTCAGAATTTATGGCGAAAGTTCCAAAAAGCTATTTTTAGCATAAAGGTCACAGTCATGGTCACAAGGTCATTGACCTTGGTGTCAGTTGAAAGTGCCTAATTAGTGGAGTATGCATACCAAATATGAAGTCTCTATCTCTCACGGTTCAGAAGTTATGGCGAAAGTTCGAAAAAGCTATTTTTAGCATAAAGGTCACAATCAAGGTCATAAGGTCATTGACCTTGGTGTCAGTTGAAAGTGTTTTTGTAGTGAAGTATCCATACCAAATATGAAGTCTCTAAGTCTCACGGTTCAAAAGTTATGGCGAAGGTTAAAGTTGACAACAGACAAACAAACAGACAGACATACAGCTAAACAGACAGACAGGACAAAAACAATATGCACCCCGAAAAAATTTGGGTGCATAAAAACTGTCTTGGAGTTAACAGCAGTTCTCTGTTTCTCCTGAATGTTATGAACAATTTGATCGGGATCGGAAGAATGTTTCAAAAAGTCGGGCTCAGTGATCAATTAATTTAAACAACAGACCGCCAAAATTTAACCTTGGCCTCCATGTTGCAACGTCTGCTCTGTCTAAAGGAGGAAGTTTGTTGACCAGACAGCCTGAGATCGTATTGCTGTATCAACCAAAAGATGCAGATACACGTATTTCATATGCGGTACGTCAGTCATATTTTTTTTAACATGTGTGTCACTGTGATGATGAAAATAAATACTCTAGGCGGCTAGGGCCTAGGACTGAGCTACCAGGCTATGCCCATGATTCAAACTTTTCAGCCAATATGCCCATGATTCAAATCTTTCAATCAGCTCATAGAATTTTATTATGGTTAACCACAATTAAAGGTGTTAATTTTGGGGAGCCATGGGCTGTAATCTCTAGCAATGATTTACCATACATTTTTTTTTTGGTAGCGTCTGTGCATGAGGAGATTTCTGAAAAAGAATAAGTGCTTGTTCAACTTACTGCGATTTTAACGGGCTTAAAGCTTGGTCCATGGATGGTTATGTTTGAGGTATATATATTCTTTTTTTTCTTTTTTTATTGCTTGTTTAATAATTAAAAACAGTCAACTATGATTGTCATTATTATAAATAATATTTTAAACAAATTGATATTAAATTGAAGAACCCAAACTTGTGTTTATAAAAAGATTTTAAAAGGAATAAAAGCAATGAATTTAAATTTTATTAATATTGCACCATTATAATTTAAGTACTTTTTTTTTAATTGATAGGATTTGCCAATTCGACCGCAAGTGCTGCTGCAAGAAATTAAACATGCAGAGACCTTACAAATTACAAAGAAGTCTGAAGAAAATTTTTATTGGACAGATGGGTGTAAAGCACAGACCTGAGATATAAATTGAATTGTGAGAAATATGAATCAGGGATGCAGGTAGAAAATGGCAAATGTGATCCAGATTGATAAAAAATGTCTAAAAAATTTTCTTGTTTTGTAAATATTCAATGCTATGTCAATTGTTATTTTTTCCCCAATATCTAATAGTGTTGAACATTTCACTCCCACTTTTGCTTAAATAGAATGAATAAATTTCCATTTATTTAATATGAATATTAAAAAATGCCACATTTTTTCCATGATGAACTTGTGGCTTAAATAAGAGTTCCAGTTTTTTTCCATACATGCTCCTATTTGTTTGTCAAAGATATAAGATCCAATACATTGCTCATGAACATAATGTGTAATTTTGTTCATTCATTTATATGTTTTTTTCTCATAATGATATAATAAATTGTATATAATTTTGCACATTGTTGATGGTTTTGTAAATATTTATGTATGTATGCATCATGTAGCGGTTTTATTAGCCATTTTATAACCATGTGATTAACTCCGTATTTTCTCCAGATTTCCGTATTTCCGCATTTTATCAACCAAGTAAATACCTCCATATTTTGTATATATGGAAATGCGGAAATCTGGAGAGAATACGGAAAAAGAGTCCAAATACTCCCATCCACATTTTCTCCATATTTTGAATACGGAGAAAATCTGGAAATTTGAATCTACGAAAATCTGGAATGAATGCGGAAAATTAGTCCAAATACTCCCGTCCGCATTTTTTCCTTATTTTGAATAAGGAAAAAATGTGGAGATCTGAGGTGCGGGCTGACAAAGTTTGATGATTCTTAGCCAATTATAACTGAAGATATTTTAATAAAGCTATAAAAAAAACCATAAGTAGGTCACAATGACCTACTTTAAGATTGAAGTTTTCTGAGGACTCAAGATGCATTAATAGACAAAGATTGAAGATTCTAAGCCAATAAGTATGTGAGATAGTCAAAAGTAAGTCACTTTGACCTACTTTTTCATCTACATTCTTGGAAAAACCAAAATGCATCAACTGACAAAGTTTGATTATTCCAAGCCAATAAGTACTGGAGATACTTAATTATAGCCATAAAATGTTAAAAGTAGGTCAATGTGACCTAATTTTTAGTAGGCGATTTTCGAAAGCCCAAAATACATCAACTGACAAAGTTTGATGATTCTCAGCCAATATGTATTCGAGATATTCAAAAGTAGGTCACCATGACCTACTTTTTGGTCATCACTCTCCGAAAACCCAAGATGCATCAACCCATAAAGTTTGATGATTCTAAGCTTATAAATACCTAAGATACTTAAATATAGCCATAAAATGTCAAAAGTAGGTCACCATGACCTACTTTTTTGGTCGTCACTCTCCGAAAACCCAAGATGCATCAACTCACAAAGTTTGATGATTCTAAGCTTATAAATACCTAAGATACTTAAATAAAGCTATAAAATGTCAAAAGTAGGTCACCGTGACCTACTTTTTGGTCGTCACTCTCCAAAAACCCAAGATGCATCAACTCACAAAGTTAGATGATTCTTAGCCAATAAATACTGAAGATACTTAAATAAAGCCATAAAATGTCAAAAGAAGGTCACCGTGACCTACATTTTAGTCAACAATTTTCAAAGTCCCAAGATGCATCTGCTGACCAAGTTTGATGATCGTAGGTCTTAAGGTAATCAAAATATGCCTTTTAAACAATATGAAAACATATGCCTGCAAAATTCAAAAAGTAGGCCACAGTCACCCACTTTTTCATAAATATGTTTTAAGGTCCCAAGATGCAGCAATTTACAAGATTTGATGATTCTAACCCTCTCAGTGTCTGCAATAATGGGATTAAATTTTCAAAAAGGATAAGTCATAAAGTTCAAAAAGTAGGTCAAGGTGACCTACTTTTAAGTTGACGTTGTTCAAGGACCCAAGACGCATCAACTAACAAAGTTTGATGATCATAGGCCTTAAAGTGTCCAAAATATGCCTTCAAATCAATTTGAAAACAAATGCCCGCAAAATTTAAAAAGTAGGTCACTGTGACCTACTTTTGATTTAACATGATGTGAAGTCTTAAGATGCATCAACTTACAAGATTTGATGATCCTAGTCTTTATAGTAAGCAAAATATAAACGTTTTTATCAATTGTAAATTTAGGTCAACTTTGAAGTGACCTTGAAACCACGCCCTTTGCCCCAGGGTCATGCCTTGAACAATTTTTAATCTTCAACATATTCTGATCCTTGTGTGTAAGTTTGGTGAAAATCTGCCTGGTGGTTCTGGAGAAGAAGATTTTTTAGCAACCAGTACTTTTGGTTTTGTTTTCCTGATTATCTCCCCTTGTTTAAGGGTCCCAACCCTTATTTTAGTATAAATGGTAGCCCTTGGGCCAAGGATACCCTGTGACAAATTTGACACTGATTGGCCAAGGCGTTCTTGAGTTATGGCCCATTTTCTAAAAAGTTAACGCACACCGCACACCGCACGACGCACAAATGGCCATAGCATTAGCTCTTTGAGCCTTTGGCTCAGAAGAGCTAAAAAGTAGGTCACGGTGACCTACTTTTAAGTTGACCTTGTTTAAGGACTCAAGATGCATCAACTGACAACGTTTGACGATCATAGGCCTTAACGTGTCCAAAATATGCCTCCAAATCAATTTGGAAACAAAAGCCCATAAAATTTAAAAAGTAGGTCACGGTGACCTACTTTTGTGTTAACACGATGTGAAGTCCTAAGATGCATCAACTTACAAGATTTGATGATCCTAGTCTTTATAGTAAGCAAAATATAAACGTTTTATTAAATGTAAATTTTGGTTAACTTTGAAGTGACCTTGAGACCACATCCTTTGCCCCAGGGTCATGCCTTGAACAATTTTTAATCTTCAACATATCCTGAACCTTGTTTGTAAGTTTGGTGAAAATCTGCCTGGTGGTTCTGGAGAAGAAGATTTTTTAGCAACTAGTACTTTTGGTTCTATTTTCCTGATTATCTCCGCTTGTTTAAGGGTCCAAACCCTAGTTTTAGTATAAATGGTAGCCCTTGGGCAAAGGATACCCTGTGACAAATGATTGGCCAAGGGGTTCTTGAGTTATGGCCCATATTCTAATAAATTGCCACGCCACAGCATGATACGCCCGTCAAAAAATTACACAATTATCTTTAACAGTTTAGAGTGCAAGAAAATCATGTCAACCTTGATTCTAAGATTTCAATGATTTTTCCATTTTTTTAAAAAAATATTTCTTTATCCATCCCCTGTGCTGTAGGCATAATTATAACAAATATTACATAACTGATAGATTTCTATACTATTTGTGTTAGACTTTGTCAAATGCCGGCCATCATAATAAACAATATCAAATTAGTCTTAACAACTTAATCTATGCCAAATCAATTTTGAAAAGAAAGGCTGGCCATCAAATGATATATGCTATAAACTGACCAGCAGTTCTTCTGTCTAATCCCCAAAGGATACAGATAAGGCAGCGCTTGATCAGATAGCCTTCCTACATTGAACTCATTAATTAATTTTTGACTGGATGCTTGTCTACTCATTACTCCCTTAATATTAATTGATCTGCACTTTTTATCCTAAAACACTTTTAAAACATATAAAATACTCCATGATTTCTTTTTAGATGTAATGCCAGACAAGTTTTATATTTAATACATATGGACAAGTAGGCATGCTGATTCAACACCACTCCAAAAAATTAGTTTTTAATTAATTAATATTATATAATATCAGATTATTAGTTTATTATGCAATATCAAATAAGTTTTAATTACTTTTCATAAAATTCATTTTAAAACTTAGGCTAGCCAACAAGAGCTATTTTTAATCGGCTGTCCATTTGCCCAATACCCGAGGGATATAGATAACAGCAATGCTCTACTAGTTACCTCCTCACACTAAACTCATTAATTTCTCTCTAATTTGACATGCAACTTTCTGCTATCAAAATTCTTCTTAGTGCTTGATAATTATGCCCATGGGACAAACTGAATTCCTCTCATTAACATTGAAATTTGTTTAAGATTGCTGTAAAGTATATGATAAAAAAAATAAGTTTTTACTTGATTTAATACTTTTTAATAAGGATACAACTCTAGTTTTTACATTTTTAGGATTATGAAATTTAAAATTTAAAAAATTTAATTTTTTTAAAAATTTCACCAAAATTAAAGGTCACAGTGACCTTGAAATAGGTCGCGACACACCTTCTACCTAAGATGTATACTTTTGCCAAGTTTGATAGCTCTAGGTCTAATATTTTTTCTAGTTATGAGCCGGACAGCATTTTTCCATATTTGGCCATAGCATATTTACTAAAGGTCAGCGACCTACTTTTTGTGCGCGAACACACCGTCTACCCAAGAATTAGTTGACAAAGTTTGATAATCCTAGGCCTAATAGTATTGAAGTTATGAGCCGGACACGATTGGACAGACGGATCGGACGGACATGAAGCCTATAACATAATACGTCCGTCTTAAGACGGGCGTATAAAAAGTTAAACGCACACCGCACACTGCACGACGCACACCGCACATCGCACAAATGGCCATAGCATTAGCTCTTTGAGCCTTTGGCTCAGAAGAGCTAAAAATGTTCAATTGTTAACACACAACGACGGACGAAAACAGATAGCAATAGGTCACCTGAGTTTACTCAGGTGACCTAAAAAATGGACAAACAGAATTATGTATCTTAGTGTAGTCTACTTGTGTGCCAAGTTATATTGAAATCAGACCAAAACTGTAGGAGCCGAGGGATAGCATTTTGAAAAGTATTTCATAGAAATTTCTATTTTTTGTAACCATGGCAACACCATTCATTGAAATCAAAAACAATATGAAAAATTATGAATCTTAAAGTAATCTACTTGTGTGCCAAGTTATATTGAAATCAGACCAAAACTGTATGAGGAGTAGCATTTTGAAAAATTGTTTACAGACAGACAGACAGTCATAAAGCTAGACAGACAGACAGACAGATGGACACATTTCTATCGCATAAGCTCTTTTGGGTCTGACCAGTAGAGCTAAAAAATACAGCAATGGGTATTGTGAATATATCGGATACACCAGTTAACCGTTAATATCACACCGCACTAGTTTCAAGATGAAGTCAAAAGCATCAAATATTTACAGAGGGAGACAGAAACATCAGAAAAAATGTGATCACTTGAACTTTAAGCTCAGTTGAGCTCATTAAAAAATTAATGAAGTAGAGAAAATACCTGTGGAATCCATTTTGGAGATACAAAACTTGTAACTTCAATTACAGGAAGCTGTGCTTCAGATAATTTGTTGATAAATTCAACTTTTGTCTCTGTAGGTACAAATTTTGTCAAATAAAGATTTTGACAATAAGATTATATTAAAGTAATGACAATAAATTTTCCACAATAATGTAAAACAAACAGCCTTCAACTTATCATACACACCTCCTCTCTCAAAAGTGGGAGGGTATAAAGTGATCAGGATGTTTGTCTTTACCATCAGTCAGTTACACTTTGGGGTACCCATCTCTTATCCACAACTCCTCTTATACCATTGAATGAAATTAAAAGAGACTCACAAAATCTTTGTTATGCATGTATAAAGCCATTTATATAATGACCTCCTACTTTACTTTTTGATCAGACACATTTTGAGTTGTCCATAAACATGGACACTGCCATTTTTCTATGATATGAAGCATCAATTTTTATTATATCTCCAACTCCTCCTGTACCACTCATCACCGAATAAAATTTAACAAGAAGTCTGTGAGCCAATGCTCACTAGTAATACCCCAGCTCTGATGTGAATATACACTATTATGTTAATATACACAAGTCCAGTTACAGGAAGATGCACAGATAAATATAGGATCTCCCATGATTGTGGATGGATATGAATTTTATCTCAACAAGTTTAGTGTTTTTTTTTAATCCCCAAGCCTTGGTAAGGGGATAAACACACAAGTCAAACAAATATCATATCAACCTGCAAATCATGGGAGATTCTTTTTATCCCATGTTAAATACTTCATAACCAATGTTTTACACTGTTTCTATATTGGACTCCACTTAATTTTACTTCATCACGCTATATGCAGAAACCATTGTGATGTCAACTGCACTGAACTGTGGGATATAAAACAAGAGGCCCATGGGCCACATCACTAAACTGAGTAACTTGAGTGATGCAGTTCTTTACCAGTATCATGTCTTGCTATCCTCTTGGGGCCCCCTTACCCTCCCCTGTCATGATTTTTTATACTATAGAATCTACACTACCCAAGGATGCTTCCACATATACTCTAGAATCTACACTACCCAAGGATGCTTCCACATAAGTTTCAGCTTTTCTGGCCCAGTGGTTCTTGAGAAGAAGATTTTAAAAGATTTTTCCTATATATTTCTATGTAAAAATTGGATTCCCTATTATGGCCCTGTCCTACCCCGGGGGCCATGATTTTGACAATTTACAATCTTCACTACCCTAAAATGCTTCCACATAAGTTTCAGCTTTTCTAGCCCAATGCTCCTTGAGAAGAAGAGTTTTTAAGATTTTTTCCTATATATTTCTAAGTAAAACTTGGGATTCCCTATTGTGACCCTACCCTACCCCCAGGGGTCATGACTTTAACAATTTAGAATTTACACTACCCCGGCCAGGACACTTCCACATAAGTTTCAGTTTTCCTGGCTCAGTGGTTCTTGAGAAGAAGATTTTAAAAGTTTTTTCCTATATATTTTTATGTAAAACTTGGATTCCCTATTGTGGCCCCGCCCTACCCCCAGGGGCCATGATTTGAACAAGATAAAATCTACACTACCCCAGGATGCTTCCACATAAGTTTCAGCTTTTCTTGCCCAGTGGTTCTTGAGAAGAAGATTTTTAATGACCCCACCCTATTTTTGTCTTTTCTTAATTATCTCTCCTTATGAGGGGTCTTTGCCCTTCATTTTTACAATTTAAACTCCCCTTTAACTATGAACGCTTTGTACCATTAGTTTGGTTAAAATTGGCCCAGTGGTTCTTGAGAAGAAGTCAAAATTATGAAAAGTTAACAGGGTCCGCCGTTATAAAACATACTTAAGTCTGAGAATGCTCTCAAGTCTGAGAATTTTCTTAAATCCAAAATTCTAGACTAGCGGCCGTCATAAAAAATTGAGAAAAATAAAAATTCCTTAATCTCTTCTATTCTAAATTCTAGCTGAGTAATTCTAAGACTTTAGTTGAGATTTTTTTTTAG
>NW_026930057.1:0-10785 GCF_032062105.1 Saccostrea cuccullata
ACATATGTGCGGAAGTCGAAATAAATTCTTTTCTTAGCGAAAAACATATATTTTATGAAACTTAATATACATTAAACTGCATATCTGTAAAATTTATAAAAGGAAGAAACATCACATTTGCAGTTCTGTTTATCTAAACACTATTTTATAATACAAGTTACTTTTTAATCTTAATTGATCTTATCAAGACAAAGGGCTAGCGGAAAGAGTGGACGATTAATTTGACAATAACCTTTAAAAGGAACGGTATTTTGGTATCCTCACATTAAGTTTTAAAATATTTCAATGTTTTTAAACATGGTTCCAAATGTCATGTTAATCAGAATCTTCAAAGTTACAAAATTATGGAAATGGACCATGCAGTTGCTTACTGATTTTGTTCATTATGCATTCTGCATTGGTCTGTTTATACATTCCAGCTGCAGTTCTTTGATAATAATAACAAAGTCTGCATCAAACTATGACAAACTTCCCTATGAATTCTTTGCAATAGTCCAACTTGTAGTTGGGCCAAATGTCAAATTCTTGGAAACTATTGAAGGAAATTCGCGTGACATAAAGTCCCAGGCTTTTCGTTTTTTTTTCATTTCCAACCATTATTGTTTTCACATTCTTGGATTTCCAAACGTTTTAACCCTTGATTTCAGGAGGGATATTCGTTTCCTATGGAACATAAAGACTTTAAAGGCGGAAGCTATGAAACATATGAAGATAACGAACAGTATTCAAGATCTAGAGCCCATAAAACAAAACAAAATAAGAGCAGAGCAAACACGGACCTCCAAAACATCAAAGGTGGGATCCGGTGCCATGGAGGAATGAGCAACTTTTGCTGACCGGTCACACCAACCATATACTCCTTGATCGGGAAATAACGGAAAAATCCGCCGTCAATGCGGTGTATTGATAATGGACTAACAATTAGAATGAAAAATGTCAGTCAGCATTTGACTCAATGATATATAGCATTTGAAAAGATCATTGTATCGACCGTAGAACTGACATTTTGGTACTTTGGGATCTTTAAAATATTCAAAACTGATATATGATTTTGAGGATTCTTCTATGAGTATAACTTGGATTACTACTTGTAGATTTATATGCAAGTTCTTCTAAAATACAATTTAAATAATGAGCCTTACAAACGAAAAGAATGTTGTTACATGCTTTGTCAGCAGAGACTAGTACGTAGTGATCATGTTATCTATCTAATTCTTTTTTTCACTTCTGGATTGTTGAATACAGAAGAGTAGATGTTCTTTTTTAATATTGACCCTCAATCTTTAAATATGAGATTGTAACATAGATATGATACATTTAATTCAATTCAGATAAAGTGTCAACGTCTTCTTTTTCATATTTGGTCCATCATCTAGCATATTCTTCTACAGAATCCATAATATTTATAAAATTCCGACGCCAGATGAAGGATCGAGGTTCCCTATATTAAGGACCTTTTAAAGTAATTAATCTAAGGTCTTCATTATTAACTATATTTACGTCACCTGTAATAACGTGTCCAGCAGGACTATAGTTATAGGGTAAAGAAGAACATGAACACGATGAAGGATTATGTTTCAGATATTCGAAAACCTGGTCAGTTAACGTAAGAAGTTTGGAGTCGATGTATATTTATAGGAAATACAAGACATAAGTGTACTCTTCAACTTGAATTATGTTGGAATGCAAGACTGGACCCTTTTGTGATTAAGGATATTTTTACTTATATTAAGCGCGTCAATTCCTTTGTTGGCATATTGAACTTTAAGGACAAGATGGATTGTTTTACCTGCATTTTCTTCAGTAAAATATGGGAGTTTAAAAAGCTTATGATATGCAATATCTATAATCACAGGTCCGAGCCAATAAAGGGACAGAGTCAAGTTTGGTGCAAATATGATGTAGACCTAACTGTTGATTTACACAAGGTACATGTACATGTAGTAATGAATTAAAAGTATTAAAGGTTATTTGTAAGACCGATGCCCATGACTACGCTGGGGTGGCATATTTCTGCCCCCTACATGCAAGATAGATTATGTTAACATGCAACATAATTATGTACACATGCAACATATTTATGTCAACGTGCAAGTTAATTTGGTTGACATGCAACTTACCAATTTGATAAGAAAATGAAATTTAAATATGGGTAAGTTTACTTACTAAAGCCTGTATCTGACATCGCCCTATGCAAGAAAATTATGTAGACATGCGACTTATTTATGTCAGCATGCAATATAATTATGTCAACATGCGAACTAGTTTATGTCAACTTGCGACTTATTTATGTCAACATGCAAAATAATTATGTTAAACATGCAAGATATAAGATATAAGATGCATCTTGATATGCAATAGTAAGCATGTTAACATTATCTTGCATGTCTACAAAATTATCTTGCATGTTAACATAATTTACTTGCATGTTCACATAAATGAGTTGCATGCATGCATAATTAACTCGCATGTTGACATAAATGTCTTGCATGTCTTCATAATTATCTGGCATGTTAACATAAGTATACCGCATCTTGTCATTATTATTTCGCTTCTTGCATCTATGATATCAGATACGGGCTTACGTACAGTTTTTTACACATATTAAAATCAGATTCTTTTAAAAGATTTGGACCCGTGGGGATTCGGGTTAGAATAGGTCCTCAGTACCCCCTTGCTTGTCGTAAAAGGCGACTGAATGGGGCGGTCCTTCGGATGAGACCGTATAAACCGAGGCCCCGTGTCACAACAGGTGTGGCACGATAAAGATCCCTCCCTGCTCAAAGGTCGTAAGTGTCGAGCATAGGCCTAAATTTGCAGCCCTTCACCGGCAATGATGACGTCTCCATATCAGTGAAATATTCTGGAGAGGGACGTTAAACAGTATACAGTCAATTAATCTTAAAAGATTTGTAACTTGCATGTCAACATAATTATCTTGCATATAGATATAATTTTCTTGCACGTTAAATTGTTAACATAATTTATCATGGGGGCAGAAATATGCCACCATAAATTATGCCAAAATACGACTTACTTACATAATGTATGGTAACATGCTAGATAATTATGTTAACATGCAAGATATGCAAGTTAATATGCAAGTTATTATCTTGCATGTTGACATAAATAAGTTGCATGTCAAGTATCCTATACCATAACATCCTGTGTCAACATAAGTATCTTGCATGTTGACATAAACAAGTTGCTTGTTACATAATTATCTTTATGTTGACATAAATATCTTGCATGTGTACACAATAAACACGCATGTTGACATAAATATCTTGCATGTCAACATTATTATCTCGATGTTAACATACTTAAATAGCATTTTCTCATAATTATGTTGCATCTTGCATCTACAATGTCAGATACGGGCGTCAGCACGGGGTTTTACCCACATTTTTATCAGATTCCCTTAAAAAATTTGTAACTAGCATGTCAACATAATTATCTTGCATGTTGACATAATTTCTTGCATGTTAACATAATTTATCTTGCATGTAGGGGGCAGAAATATGCCACCATACTTTAGAACGCTCGTATCTGACATTGTAGTTGCAAGATGCAAAATAATTATGTAGACATGCGACTTATTTATGCCAGCTTGCAAGATAATTATGTAGACATGCGACTAATTTATGTCAACATGCAAGATAATTGATTGATTGATTGTATATTGTTTAACGTCTCTCTCGAGAAATTTTTCACTCATATGGAGACGTCACTGTATGCCGGTGAAGGGCTTCAAATTTTGACCTTTACTCGGCACTCAGGGCCATTGAGCAGTTATGGGTCTTTATCGTGCCAACGCCTGCCACTGACAAGGGGCATCGGGTTTTTAGGTTCATCTGAATGACCCACAACTTTCACTTAAAAGTGCCGAGCTCATGGCAAAGGAACAGTTGCTAACCATTTTTTATCAACTTGGGTCAGTCGCAGCCGAGATTCGAACTCTACCGACTAAGCTATCGTACCGGCAAAATAATCAATGTCAACATGCAACTTATTTATGTCAACTTGCAAGATAATTATGTAGACATGCGACTAATTTATGTCAACATGCAAGATA
The DNA here is from genome assembly GCF_032062105.1 of Saccostrea cuccullata. Lineage (NCBI taxonomy): Eukaryota > Metazoa > Mollusca > Bivalvia > Ostreida > Ostreidae > Saccostrea > Saccostrea cuccullata. The sequence continues at coordinate 4,076 of NW_026930057.1, forward strand.
ATTGATTGATTGATTGTACATGTATATTGTTTAACGTCTCTCTCTATACTTTTTACTCATATGGAGACGTCACTGTTTGCCGGTGAAGGGCTTCAAATTTTGACCTTTACTCGGCACTCAGGGCCATTGAGCAGTTAGGGGTCTTTATCGTGCCAACGCCTGCCACTGACACGGGGCCTCGGGTTTTAAGGTTTCATCCGAAGGACACGCAACTTTCACTTAAAAGTGCCGAGCGCATGGCGAAGGAACATTTGCTATTTTTTCGTCGACTTAGGTCAGTCGCAGCCGAGATTCGAACTCTACCGACTAAGCTACCGTACCGTAAGATAATTATGTCAACATGCAACTTATTTTTGTCAACATGCAAGATAATTATGTACAGGCAAATGATTCATGTCAACATGAAAGATAATTATGTCAACATGCGACTTATCTATGTCAACATGCAAGATAATTATGTTACACTAGATATATATGTTGCTATGCAACTTATTATCTTGCATGTTGACATTAATATCTTTTATGTAAAAATATAACTCGCATGTTCACATAAATCATAAATAGGTAGCATGTTAACATAAATATCTTGCCTACAAAATTATCTCGCATGTCTACATAAATAACCCGCATTTTGCCATAATTATGTTGCATCTTGCATCAGATACGAGCGTCAGTACGAGATTTTACCCATTTTAAAATCAGATTTTCTTCAAAGATCTGTAACTTGCATGTCAACATAAATATGCATGTTGACAGAATTTTCTTGCATGTTGACATAATTTATCTTGCATGTAGGGGGCAGAAATATGTCACCAAACTACGCTTACGTCTCTGTGTATGGTTAAAAAAGTCCCATCACATTTACATTGTTACACTTTGGACTGGAAAGATTTCCAACATTATTGACAATGTAATTATATCCATAGGGAAAGACTGTCCCTAGTTTTAAAATGACGCTTACTTATAATCTAAGTCTTACAAAAAATATAGAAAAATAAGGATAAGGAAAAGCGTAGAAGAAATAGATGTGAGTCCTTATACGTCAGTAGTAAAATCCACAATTATATATCCTTCAGTTCTGACTCTAAAAACTAAGACAGAAAAGAGAAGTGGAAAACAGATAAAGGATGCTTAAACGGAAGAAGAAGCTAATTCACTTTAGATCTACCATTGGATGATATAATATATTTTAAGTATTTAATCTTTATTTAACACATGAATCAAAGTGTCGTGTTTTTATTGAAGAAAAAATTGTTCTTCCTTGTTATACAACAACATACGCTAAAGCAAGTAAATACAGATGGAGAGACTGGTCAACGTTTGTCTTGTGTTCATATTGATTTTTATGCGGTTTTCTCTTCAGTATGGTGAGTAACAATTATCTTATTTTTTTATCAGTCTGACATTTTGCAAAATAAAAAAAAAAAAACATAATCTAGAAGACGTATTCCTACTGAGTTAATGATACCTGCAAATACATATGGTAAAACTGAGTGTGAAATGCACTAAATTGTTTTCATCATAAGTATCTTCAGAAGTTATATAAGATACATGTATATGCACATTTATTTATTCAAAGAAAAAAATAAAAGCAGCCCCTGGAGTCCCAAAAAGCATAGAGGCTTCAAATAGAGTTGGTGAAAATCTAGACATTTCAAAAATTATTTTCATAAATCAGCTATGGGTAATTTATAAAGTAGGACAAAGTATATAAAAAAATATGTTATATCATAAACAACAAGTATGTTTTATTTCTGAAGGTTAATGTATTGGTACTTCAGGCAAGCTAAAAGCTATACGTTTCTCGGACATAGAGTGTATAGTTAAAGTTAATTTTAATGTTTGTACATTGTAAACTTTCCACATATGTCTTGAATTTCACGCACTATGAGAAGATCTCACGGCTAAGTTCATAACTATTACTTATCACAGAACTTGACGCTGTGCATATAGGATTTGAAATACAGTCTCTAATAAAATCCTCTGTAAGAAGTTTGAAAAGTAAAAACTGTATTATGTTGAAATTTTTTACATAATGTTCATCAAACTCGTGATTATTTCAAATTGTACTTTACTCATAGTGTATCAAGACTATTTTTGATTAGCTTAATGACATTGATATGGGAATTGTAATCTAGTGAACTACCGTACCGTTTTCTAGCTTAAGACAAAAGCTCAAACGTTACTTTCTATCAAAGACAAATATCATAAAAAGTACAGTAGTGGGAGAACGAAGTAAAAATATACAAGCTACAATGCGGTGAAGAATATATTTTGGTCCTGGCAAAATGTTTTATAAGACCCATGCTATGCAGGTCAAGAGCAGCCCCAAAATATAATTAGGCCTCCTTATTTTTGTCATTAGGTCTTTATTCTAAAGCTTGGTCAAAGATTGTAGACAGAAATATCTTGCATTTCTACATAATTATCTGGCATGTTAACATAATTATCATGTATATTAACATAATTTACTTGAATGTTGGCATAATTTACTTGCATGTTGGCATAATTATCTTGCATGTTGACATAAATAAGTTGCATGTCTATATAATTATGTTACATCTTGCATCTTAAATGTCAGATACAGGCGTTAGTAAGTAAATTTGTCCATATTTAATTTTTATATTTTCTTATCTGATTCGTAATTTGCATGTTGACATAAATATGTTGTATGTCTACATTATCATGTTGCATGTTAACATAATTTATCTTGCATGTAGGGGGGCAGAAATATGCCACCATACATATAGGCTGCTTCAGCATTGGTATTGTTATGTACACAAAAGGGTTCCTTACATTGTTTTGTACACAAAGCTGTTGACCAAAAGAAGGAGAATGTCTTCACTCTACCTGAAATAACAGGGTCAAATGAGTGGAGAACGGACTGTATTCAAAAATGTTACCTCTCTTTGGCGATTGTTATAAAGAGGAAAATATATGGTCGTGTTTTAGTGTGTGCATTTTTGCGCTTCCTACATAGATATATATAAATGCAACAGTTAATTATCATATTTGTGTTACTAAGAACGAAGAGGAACAGCCAAGGATGAAAATTTAATCAGGTAGAACTAAGAAAGGGGGTAGATTTCACTTTTTATTTTAATTAATAATTTTACTTATATGTAATTAAACGGTATCCGCAACTATATGCTAAATAAGTTTAACATTAGTGCTAAATTTTCAAACCACTGGATTCTACTGATATCAAAGAAACACTTTGGAAGCGCTAAAAATGGACTTGCGTATAAACATTTAGATACCTCGGACCTGCTCTGATCAAGTTTCAGCAATGAGTTATCGTTCATAATATCGAACGCTTGCGGCAGTTGAAAGACCTAATATTAATAGAGAGATTTTTTTACTACATCTATTTCAATGAGTTATTGTTTGAAATGCTGCGGATACATTGCGAAAATAAAACCCTATAGAATAATTTTTATAATCAAGATTGGTGTTATATAAAACAATAAAATTTAACATAAAATTCTTTAAAAAATACAGCACAATTAAATTATTGCATTATGACCAAAATACGAAAGTCGGTAACAGAAGCTGATTGGAATTTCTGATATATAGGCTGTAAACTTAAATAAGACACATATTTTTAAAACTTATTTTGAATATTAATAATCTGAAAAGAAAGTCGATTATCAATGATTGGTAAAATTTATTTTAAAACTTAACACTGTTGCTATCGTTACCAAGAAGGGAGAATCTGTATTCCTTTGCGGTATTGAAATCATGGAAACTAATTAGAAATATCACAATTATCCATATGTTACAAGGATCTTTGTCTTAGACTATATTATTTCATTGCATTTCTATACTTACAATGCTTTTATATTTGAGTGTATCACTTTATAAAATTAAATGAATAAAAATATTAATTTTGATTTTTTTCCCCATAGTAACATAAATTTTACATTTATAAAAAAAATCATGATTGATTTAAAATGTCAATTTATCCAAAATCCCTAACTTGATTTTCATTAGTTAAACAAATTTCTCTGAATATGTGAACAGCACAATATGAGCATCATTTTAAAACAGACAGGCCTAGGACTTCTATGCAGAGGACGACCTACAATAATTGTATAAGCTCTCATGGGCTTTGTGCCCGGTATCCAATATATCGCCTAATATTTCCTAATTTTAAATATTCAAAAAAAAAAAAATATATATATATATGTATATATATATATATATATATATATATATATATATATATATATATATATATATATATATATATATATATATATATATATATCCAATGAAAAAAATCAAGACTCACAAAACTCGAACAGTCATTTTAACTGTTAGCGCTTTCGCCTTTTAATGGCTCTTCAGACAGTTACAAATTTTACAGGTACTACCTGTGGGAAAGGCAAATTTAAATTATTTCCATTTTATAAAATGAACAATGACTGTGAAATATCCAGAGTAGCAAAGGAGGACTACTTTGTTAAACCATTTAAAGCTATATATGCCGTATTAGTGTTTTATTTTAAAAGTAATAAATATATGTGGTGTCTCATCAAGTTATATAAGTTATATACTTTCTGCAAATAAGACAATTCCAAATCATCACTTTTAAAAGTTATGAAATATTATTTGGTAAAAATTATTTTCTCTCCGTGTCGGATAAAAAACCGCCTCTTATTGAAATATTCATGATCACGTTGTCTCGCATGTTTACAGCAAACAATGGTCCAATCTCGTGAATGAACCGAAAAGCATGATGGTCTACTACGTTTTTACTACGAACACGTGAGTTAGGGATTGTCAATATTGAGAGCACCTCAGAGTTGGTTGCTTTTTGTACCGAGGAATAATCACGTGCAATTGTCTTTTCAATGGACATTTTCGGTTGGGTGAACTTCTACAGATGTCAGCGACTATGGATAAAGAAGTGTGGAAACCATGTTGTGCCAAAATGAAATAACAGATACAAACAAATGATATAATTTGATCAATCAAAATGGTTATTAGATACATTCGATTCTGCATTTCTTAATGGTTCAAAACAACAAAAAGTATCCACAGAATATCATGCATAAATCTGCACAATATACCGAATGCCAAAATCAGAATACTACTAAGTAATATAAATATATTCTTTACATATGAACCACAGTATTTTTGATCCCTTGAAAATAATATAAAAAATCTTGCAAGTAAGGTTATCAGCATTGGCTCGGGCTAATTCGAAAGTGAAATTTGGAGTTTGGCCGTAAATTGTAGTAAATGAATAAAATTTAGTAGTGAAAGATATTGGAACCTATTTCACTTGTCAGATTTCTTCAGCTAGTTAATTCTTATTCTAACTGTTCTATCCCCACCCACTTTAATAAAAAAAAAACGATGCTACCTACCTGAATTAATTTTTCTTAATGGTTTTCATCGAAATGCTTGGTTGTGCCCTCAAACTGGAATAGTTTTTAGAGGCCTGGAATTCCTTGACCAATTTTATTTTATAAGCCCAACTATATTTCTAAGAAGGCAAGATGTATGGTATGTAGTTTTCATCTACATATGTTATGTAGTTCATATTAAAAAACCAAAAGGGATAATTGACGATATCCCATTCATAAACATAGCAGTTTAAATTACTTTCCATATATTGTACTTGACATAAAATATTTTTTGCGCATAATGCGCTCCATACTGAAGATCCGTACGTTTACCCAACCGAAAATGTCCACTAGCAGCACGGGGAAACTCTAAACAAACGGACTTGTACAATGGAGTGGGGAAAACTTTAATTTTCATCATTGCTAACCATTTGTATGCAATTATGAGCATGGGATTAGTAGATAATAATGTACATAATGCATCAAGTCTTTCTGAGAGCGATTTAAAAAACTAGCCTTTTTGAAAAACACATGTAGTATTTTATGTAGTAACCCATAAATGCATTAAATGCAACTCATTGAGCTGATTGGTGCGTCCCTCACTAAACAGAAGTCACACAAAATATTTTCCTCGACCTGATGATTCTCGCGATGCTTTTCCCGCGCACATGCGCAGATCCAGGATAAACGTCAGTCCTTTATAAATATGCATGAGAATATCGTGTTCTTTTCCTGACCAGTACTTTGTTAATACCTAATAAAATTTTGTCGAATTTGAAAGAATGCTTCATTTTTGGTAGCTTATTATACTCCAGAAATTTTTGTTCAGTTTCAGCTGTGCAAGAATACTGTTTAACACGGCATACATATCTTTAACCCAAAACTTAACAGAAAATAATTACTTTAGTTATTTTCTACTTATTTTTGATTATTTAAGTGATTGTGATGGTGCAAAGTATAATGCTACCTTTTAACGTTATCATGACGTCACAATGAACAATACTTGACGTCGTGCTTATAAACGTTACTAAGCAATTTTATATTCAATTTGTAACTGTCTGAAGAGCCATTAAAAGGCGAAAGCGCTAACAGTTAAAATGACTGTTCGAGTTTTGTGAGTCTTGATTTTTTTCATTGGAGATATATATATATATATATATATATATATATATATATATATATATATATATATATATATATATATATATATATATATATATATATATATATATATATATATTAGGGATGTCAAATCGGTCAATTTTTGATACTCGGTTACTCGGACGTTTTTCCGATCGAGTACCCGGGTACTCGGTAAAAGTGTAAATTAATATGAACAAGTTAATTGATAACTGT
>NW_026930058.1:0-109595 GCF_032062105.1 Saccostrea cuccullata
CCCCGTAAAACTTATTTACGTAAGGACATGATTTTATAAATTCTATACCCTTTAGAGATTTTTTTAATTTGATGTAATCATCATTTTTTTACGTAACATTTCATGTAGTCTGATAAGGGAAATCTACATCTGTCTTTTGAAGTGTTATAATAACTTTTGACTAAAAAGGCGTTCGAAACTCCGATGACTTATATACATTCGTAAATTGTACATCTTGTACAAAAACACGTTTTTTTCAAAAAAGGGAGAAAAATTACATGTTATATAGATGCGATACTTGAAGGAAAGCTGTTAAATCACAATAACAGATTGTTGCATTTCCTTAAATCCGATTTATCTTAATAAACTGTAAAATATATATTCATTATTGTATCATTATTGTATTATAACATCTCAGCAAGAATTGTTCTCATCTTGAATTTACAAAACAAATCAGAATACATTAAACAAATACACATTGTAAACATAAGTCAACAACGGACCTCTAAAAGTGGAGGGGTTCCATGAAAAAGTAAATATTTCGGCCTACCAGCCACATATGACATTTACCCTCTGTCTTAATCCAGTTAATGGATCAACCTGAAGCAATTTAGAATAAATTTAATGACTCTACTAAATTTATCAAAGACGTGATGAAGTCAACATTCGACCCAAAGATAGATAACTTTTAAAAATAAAGTCAGTATATCGACTTTATAATTTTCGAAATGTTCAGCTTAAGTGAGATTGTTAGCATTGTTGCATCAACTTACTAGTCAGTAACCTGTCTTCTTTTACAAAGGCATTGAGAAATCGTACGGATATTTTGAAATAAATTGAAAGTATAAATTTAGGCTTCCATATCTATGAATATTTTGAATCAATACGGTGATTGGAACATAATACAATCTAAACATGTGTCTAAACGCAGAATGTTACACTGATTCAGATGTGCGAACAGACCAAATTACTTAAAATTTCTTAAATCAGTAAGCGTTTAATGGACACAAAAAATTATATTCTTGATTTGCATAAAATAAATTGTATTCATTCATTCTTGGTCATTTAACAGATAAACCTGCTTAGGAAATACGTGATGAAAGTCTAGAACCAAGTGAATGAAAATAATGGCTTCAATGTATGTCTCTTTACATTAAAAAACCAGGACACTAATAACGTGCACGACTGGCATTGATCAAAATTTTTAGGACATAAATGTGTTCAAAATTTTGAGCTAAGATATTATGAATTGACATCTGATAGCATCTTTTAATTGAAAAACAACTTGAAGTCTATGTATCTTCTATCAAAATGTTTTGTGGCAACCAAAGATCAGATTAACACTGAGAAGTGAGTTTGCCCTGCCTTGGTCTGCTTTCAACGTCTGTCTTCCATAACCTTTAAAAAATATTAGCAACATACAAATTTAAAAGGAATAACAAAACCAGCACAGGAGTCAAAAACCTAATAAAATACTTGCAATGTGCGAGATACTGATAATAAAATCAGATTTTGAGTTAAGTAGGTCCTTTCATAGAATTCGAAGATACGTGGTAATATTGTGATTCGCCACTGTTATGACGAGATACTATATTTACATGATATCAAATCAAAATTAAATTAAAACGAATTAAATATGTTTCTATACATTTCAATTCATGAGTATACAAAAAGCGGTAAAAAATAATTGGTATCAATGATGATTCATGTGTAAGAAAGAAAAAACCACGACATATTTCACAAAGCATTATTCTTTATAGAAAACAATTCTTTTAACACAAAGCATACTACCCAGTCTAAAATTTCAAAAATGGCTGATACAGGTGTTATATCGCCCTTTTGGCTATACAAGTAAATACAGCTTCAATCTATTGATGGTCAATGCATAGAGTAAGTAGTTTTTTTTACCAATTGGGTATCGTTGAACATGTTAAACACCTATAAATGACACAAAATTACACTTTTCGAAAGGGATAAATATGCTCAATCGGTATATGATGCTTGTTCGATGTCTTTTACCTCTTGTCCTCTAATATAGCTTGTATTTGTCGGATTCTTGTGTCAATCAAGATTATTGATATGCCATGTATATAAAGGTGGGCACTGGCTTATTATTTAGATATGAGAGAGAGAGAGAGGAGGGGGAAAAGAAGATAGGAGATTGCAGGTATTGTTGAGCATTTAAAATTTACATGCCTTCTGGCAATAAGTCAGCACGTGCACATTAGGAAAAACTGCAGTTGTATCCTGTTTAGTGTTTTCGATATTAAGCAGAAACTCATTTTTTTAATATGTAAGCATAGCTTTGAATTGGTGTTAAAATGATCTGCTCTACGTAATTAAAATCAAAAGATACCATTTATTTTAATTAGACAAATTAGTATTCTAAAAAAAGGTGGTACATGTTAGTAGAATACACAGCCAAATCTAATACACGATGAACCAATTCTACATGTATTATTTACGAACTTGAAATTAAAAATAATATTTTCTAAAGTTTTTCACTTAATTTAATTTCTTTACTTTGACTGTTATAAAGGTTTGACTTGTATTTATTTTTTGTCCTTTGGCTGCATTTCTAATTAAATTACTATCATGCATATTGCATAGTGTAACTTATAAAATGCTAATAAATTTGTCAAATAATAAAAATTACGAGGGTTGTACGTAAAGTTGTGGGCAACTAAAATTTAAATAAAAATAGTGTCATTGATATTTATTAACATATTTATAATCCTATACTAAATTCAAATTACAAAATGTAGAATTATATTCAATTTCAAATATATAATTACAGTTCTGGCTTCATTATTAGACTTGGTTTGGGATCCCGGAGCACATATTTTGATTAAAGAATTATTCATTACTTTACAAATGTCATCGTATTTTGTAAAATTCCGCGGAAATTTGGATTGCTTTTACATTATGAGGTTGAACAAAAAATGTGCATAATTTGAAGTTCTATCACTTGACAACAATAAAAAAGGGCTGGCCCCTCAAATTAGGGGTCAATGGCACTTGAAAGTTTTTACTTTATTTTACTTTATAACTCAAAAACGGTAAATATCTTTATCATTTTGTTTATATGGTTATCGATTTGAAATGGGTTCTTTAACATCTTATTGATCTCATGAAAACGTTTTTTGTTCGGGCCATGTGTTATTAAATGAGCAGAAAACTTTATAGTCCATGTACAGGTAAGTGATTTTGTTCGGCAAGTGTAGAAGAATTCTTTATTCGTGTAACATGTCTATAACTGAAATAACTGGATAGAAACAATACACATAACTAAATTGAATGTTAAATTTTGTTGAAATAAGGTTCTTAACGCATTCTCGAGGTGGATTCATGCCTTGCAGATTTTCCAGAGACAACTTTTTCCTTTTATTTATTTTTTTAAAAGATGAGAGTAAGGGGGAAAATCATATTTAATTTCCTTTCTTTATCATGTTTATTATTCAATGTATAGCATGCTATTAATATTTTAATAGAGCTTTCAAGCTTAGAATAATTCACTGTCTTTTAATACATCCATCGTAGATTCTTCTCGGGCCTTGGCTGCTCTGTGTACTGTTTATAGTTATGTAACCCGTTCATCGATCGCGCATTGACCCGTATATACGTTCAGGGAGTTCGATACACAGTGACTGTGTTGTGTGTAAACCATTTGCGCATGTAATTTTTGTCTGATTTCCGTTTAATGTTGAAACAAACAAAATTGTAAGTCAATAGAAAAACATTAAATAACATTAAGTAACTCAGTCTCAAGCTGCACACATTTTACATACAAAATTTACATGTATACAACCATTTCTCCGATCAAAGGACAACCTAGCTGAAGAAAATAGAATGACAGTTTTTATTTTGTATACTAGACCACTTATAGCTTTGGTATTATAGAAATTTTACACGTTATCATGTCTCCTCTGCAATATTTATTTAATTACTGTTGAAAATCAAAGAAAATATTTTTTGTGTGAATCGTAAAGAATATTTCTACAAAGATACATGAAGGTTTTGTTGAAAATAAATATGTATTCAAATATATTCATTGTAAATGTACATTCTATTCTATATGACGAATGGCTAGTGCATGCTACGATTTCACCCTCTTCTCCGCTGCTCAGGCGAGATTACAAAGTGTATGGGTGAGTTCATCAACCAAACTGAAAAGGTGACACAGGATGGGCTATCCCATTAACATTTTCCACAATGATCTGCGAATTTCACAGAAATTTAATTGCGCGTACATAAATATTACATTCTTCCCTTTTGGTCTCAGCCGGAACGTATAATTAGTCCCCTACCGGTGAAACCGGGGGGGACTATAGGTTTCCTCTGCGTCTGTCCGTCCGTCCGTCTGTCCGTCCCCGTCAGTCTGTCCCACTTGGTTTTCCGCACTTTTTTTCTAAACGCTTGCAGCTATTGAGCTGAATTTTGGTACATGAGTGTATCTTAATGAGTTACAGATCAAGTTTGAATTTCGTTTCGCTTCATTGATTTCTGACAGAATTATGGCATTTTGAATATTTTTCATAATCTCTTAATTAAGACCAGGTTCGAACTGCGCTAACTTCCGATTGTCGACAAAAATATGAAGCGAGGAAAGGACGATGGATAAATGAGTTGAATTGCCGTCTTAATGTTTGTTATTTTATTAGATTTAAGGCATTTGCAACTTAAAAATCTTTCAGTTTAACCTTGGACATGACTTTGCACATTAAAAAATGACATCCTGAAGAAAAAGGGGAACCCGGTAGGGGACATGTATTGCTTATGCAATACTCTCAGAATGCTTGTTAACAGTATGACATTTAACCCTGGACACGACATAGTCAAGACGTTTTACTACCATTTTTAATTATGATATCAAAAATATTTTTACATCACTTGGTGGGATTTCATAGCAGTATTCCAGGATCTCATGTTGAAGTCACAAACATCTACACTTCTTAAGAGCATGTCTCAGAGAAAAACATGCAAAATGGTCTAGTAGCAAGGTTCTCCAATTGCCTTCAAATTTTGCGAGCTAAATCTAGTATGCATGAATGGAAATTGGACAAATTTTTAATGTGCCAACCATACCGGTATACCTTATATGACCTGTTACTAAAAATAGCTCTTATGCAACAAAATCTCAGGTCATATTTTATACTTTTTAGTCATATTTGGAGAAGAATTAAAACTGCAACTCTCATTATTATCAAAATATTTAATTTTGAAATAAAAGAACACAGGTTAGTACTTCTTAAGTGCATAGTAAAAATGACTGACATCCATTGTGTTTAAGTGCAAAAAGGTCATAAAATTGGCAATGTTCCATATTTTTGAAAAAATGTCAATTTTCTAATAAATTGAAATAACACTAACTGCCATAATGGAAATTTTAATCTAGTAAATTTTACTGCTTATTGTTAAGGATGATTATGTGAACAAAATATGAAAAAAATGTTGATGGCAAATTTAAACTTTAGTATTTATTGAATGTCAAAGTAAGTTAATTTTTCACACTCAAGATATCAAAAATACTTAAAGTGTTATACATAAAATACTTCAAAACTTTTCAAAACATTAAATAAAAATCTTTTTGTGGTAACATTCATATCTGTATTTTAAAAATTAAACATATTAATGACAGTTCAATAGATAACACCTCTATAAATCAAAATAATCCATTAGAAAGGGGTGGGTGTGGGGGGAGGGGGGGGGGTGTTACACACAATATTATGAATCCCCTTTCATCTCTTAAACTTAACATGTAAGGAAAAGAATATTGTAAATGTTTTAAGTAAACAAAACCAAACTTCTGTAAAAATTAATAAGTTTGATTATTTTTCAACATCTTTTGAATGTGATAGCTCTCCTAAAATAGAATTCAGAAAACAAGTGCATAAAGGTCAAAATTAGCATTGTGATCTCTTATTCTACAATATATGGTATGTAATACATGAACTTCATGTACATAATGTTGGTTACAGTAAACACACTTAAAATGAATTCATGTTTACAGTTACTGTAGTTAATTTCATCCTCTGTTGATTCCAAAACATGTTACACTGTATTGGGAACTAATTACTTTTATAATGATTCATACATTCTTTGATAGAAGTCATATTGTGATGTAGGCAACAGAGTTTATAAATTTAAAATAACTTATTTTGATATCCCATCAAACTGAAAATACTGTAACAATCAGAATTCTAACATTTTAATGATCATGAAACTTTTGATCATAATGTAAGAATGTCAAAATCAATTCCATGGTTCAGTATATTGGAACCTTTAATTTCCAAGGTTCTAATTTTTGTGTGTGTGTGTGTGTGGGGGGGGGGGGGTTAATTTTCAATGTATTTGGGGCATGGAGAGACCCACAAATTTATGACTATCATGAAATATAAAATTTTTATGCTTAATTACTACTCAACACTTCAACAACTACAAAATAAAATCAAAATTTCCACATATCAATATTTTTTTTCTGAATCCTCGATTCCCCTCTTTCAAAATATGTGATTATGCATGTTATAAACTTACTGTATATTTACAGATGTAAACCACACAAGTCATCTGATCTTCATATTCATTCGAGTCTAAAGCAGAAACAATCTCTGCAAGTTTTTCATCCTCATCAATACAAACATCTTCAAAACACCTTTCAGACAACAATTGATTTTTTACAGAGGGAGGTACAGAGACATTCTTAGATTTTATTGACAAATATACATGTATGAGGCAATATATCCCCTTACTTGTGAAATATTTAGCCATTTGTCTTTCTTAAAAAGTCTTTCACCATTTTTATCAGTTACTTTCTTCAGCTCATCTGCCAATGAGACACTATTGGGGCATTTTCCTGTTCTGTCACATTCTTTGCATATCATGCACAAGTACCGTAGTCCTTTTCTTTCTTGGAGAATTGTATTGCTTTCTTCTGCTCTCCAGTGCCAAACCCATGCTTTCTCCTGTTGGCTCACTCTGGATTCCATCATCAACTCTACCTGATTTGACTGTTTGTATCAATAAATTTTGAGACTCTCTAATGCTTTCACATTTTGTAGCATATAAATTTGCTGCAGTGTTCCTACTTGATCTTCAATTTCTGTAAGACTGATTTCCAACTCCCAGAAGTTTTTCGTGATTGCAACATTTTGAAAATACTGTCTGTTATGATGAGTCCGGACAGAGGTTAAACATGTATTGTTCAGTATTAATCTCTGTGCTTCCAGCAGAACTTTCATCTGTAAACTGCTTCATATTTCCCTTGATCAGTCAGCTCAAGGTGTTGGGTAAATGAAACAGTTCCACTCCTGTGATCCTCCTCTCTTAGAAAACTCTGTATTACCTATAATATGAATTAAAATGCACCATAAGCAATTTACTTTAGATGAAGGTAGTAATTTATTCTAAGACTAATTATTAAGTGTACTTTTCATAATAGGACCGTTAACAGTAGCCTAGTGGTAGAGCATTCCCTTCGTGATCGGGAGGTCCGGGTTTGATTCTCGTTCCCGGTGCCACGTCAAACCTAAGAAGTAATAAAAAATAGGTAGTGATTGTTCCTTCACCAAGCACTCGGCATCAGAAGTGACAGTCAAAGGTCTTTCGGATATGACCTTAAAAACGTAGGTCCCGTGTCACGGTAGGCGCTGGCACGATAAAGAACCCTCACCGCTCAATGGCCCTGAGTGCCCAGTATATAGGTCTAAATTTGAAGCCCTTCACCAGCAAATGGTGACGTCTCCATATGAGTGAAAAATTCTCGAGAAAGCAATAAACAATATATACATTCAATCAATCGTAATGATAGGATGAATAAATATGTTGTCGGAAAACAAACCACTTTAAGTACTTCATTGATCTTGTACTGCATCATGAAAAAAGTGCCCCAGTGCTTTTAGAATAAATTTGATTACTGACCTTTCTTGAAAAAAAATCTTTACTTTGACGTAACCATGTTTACCTACCACAATCCCAATATATCTTATGTCATGACATGTGACCTTTGTAAACGGTTAAATTACAAATTAGAAGATAATGTATGGGTTTTTTTTAATTTTGATGAACAGTGTTGCCATGGTTAATAAAAAATAGAAATTTCTGTGAAATACTTTCAAAAGGCTATTTTAAATACAGTTTTAGTCTGATTATGATATAATGTGGCATGCAAATAGACTACACAGAGAAACAATTGTTGTTTTTGTTTTTTTTCATATTGATGAATGATTTTGTCTGAAAATTTTGTAAAATTTTATAAAAGCAGCTCCTACAGTTGTGGTTTTATTGCAATCTTGCCACAAAAAGAGGCTTTATCAAAAATCATTATTCTAGACCCAACTGCTACTTTTTTCTTCCTTTTTCTGTTTGTAATAAGTACAAACCAATAGAGCTACAGTCTCAACAGAGACTTATGGTTTGTTTTGTTACATGTATGTTGCACTATTACAAAGTATCATAATACATGTAATATAAACAGGTATTACATGTACTATAAATTATAGTTATGCATTTTGGCCAGTTCTTTTAAAATCAACTGGCCCAGTTGGATGATAAGAGTATTGAGTAATTAAAAAATCAAGGTGATAGCCTAAGTGACCAGTGAAAAATATAATTATTAATTTTCTAGCCCTACACTTTACCATATGAATTTGCTTCAGGGTTTTCTCTTCTGATTTGGTTGGATCCAATAAATACTGCAGCACATGGACAACTGTTGCTATAAGAAAGCTTTAATCAATTGTAAATAATTTATAATTCAAGAGAGGAATTATAAAATATATGTGAGATGTTTAAAACCTCTATAATACACCAGGTGTACTAGCAATCATATGCTGTCTAGAGCATGTACATGCTAAAATTTTCAGTATAAGCTTTATGAGTGGCAGTATATTTTAATAATTTTTATCAATGTTCTTGATTTTCAAAATATCATCAATTTGAAGAATTTATAGGCACTCAATTTAATTTTGTATAAATCTTTATGTTATTATGGTGATGAAATATTTGTGTGATCAGCTAAATTGTCCTTGCATGTATTAAAATATACCTATTTCCTCTTTTAAAACCACTGTCATACTCCTTGTTCCAAACTCATACATTCATTATTTTAACTTCCAACTGAAATTCTTTGTCCTACCTGATCCAACTGAACTGGTATATTGTCTCCCTCATTTTCAACCAGTATTCTTTACAAAGGTAGGGGTAGCCCATCGGTCTGCTTTTGCTTTCTTCCTTTTGATCGGGACGGTGTAACACGGCAGCACTTTGACTTAATTCTTTGCCATTTTAATCCTTGATTGTCTTTGACATACTTATAATTTTAATGTGCTAGTAGTGTCAATGGAAAAAAATACCATTTCTAAAGGCCTACAGAATGCAGCAAAACGATCGCCTCTGGTACATCATAAATTTTCCATACAACCCAGCTAGGGTATGTTCAGAGATTTGAGTAAACGCAAATGGTTTGAAAGATCCTTAGTGTATTCTTCTAAATGAATTTATTGGGCCATCACTGCTTGAAATGTTTGAAAAATTGCTGAAATCACATTGTTCTTCTGCCCCCGCAGTGTTGCAATTTCATTTTCACCCTTTTTTGTATGGAGAGTTCTACTACGGGAGATAACTCTTCAACACACCAATAACACTCATTTTATTATCTTTCTTTATCAATTTTGGAGAATATTTTAAACTTTCACGAAGGTTTTAATTTTGATTGTCTTTCTCAGCATTTATTTACACTAAAATAAAATTATTAATCATCAATTGAAGCAATATTCATTACATTTGAACAATTTTAAGATACAAATGGAGAGCTTGGCTAACATCGAAAGGTCATCATTTCCACCAATTATTTGTTATATGTCCTATTAAAAGCCATCAGTGAATTTTTAATATTTGATAGAACATAAATAAATTATTATAAAGCACATTATTAGATCAAATTATTTTCTCCATTTAAGCTGTACCATTGCACTAAACAAGGATAATAAATCTAAAGTTCTAAATTTAACCTTACTCGTGGCTCGATCATAGAATACATATAGATGCAATCATTGTGAAAAATAAATATTTTTCATCTTTGACATATATGTGTTGATGATATAATTTGTATTTGGCATTGCAAAAATTTTTCAATTGATTTTGCAAGGTCTCAAACTTTCATATTTGCACCTACTATTTTATGCCAATTTTTGCTAAATATAGAAACAGGGCTGTTACTAAAAATAGAAACACGTGGCACACTTTCCAAATTTAAATTTTAGATCCTCAGACAACCTAGACCTTAAAAATCTATGATAAAATGAAACGTTTTGTAGACCCTCCCGGACGATTTTTTAGATTTTGCATGTTTTTCTCTGAGACACGCTCTTAAGATATGAAGTCCTAAAACTCGGAATCCCATGGGAGAATGGTTGGATTTTCAGTCCCACCAAATATCCCACCATTCTCCCATGGTAGAAAAAATTACAGATGGGATATTTTCTCCTGTGGGATTTTTTCTCCCACAAATTTGTTCAAATGGGATAAATCCCACGTATATTGACAATCAAACTATTTCTCCCGTTTATTGTGAAAAAAGGAATATTTTCCACAAATCATGACAATTACAAATATGTCTTCATAATATATATAATATATTCTTACTATAACAATGTATTGGTGAAAATAATTCATTGTTAATTTCCATGGGATTTATCCCATTTGAACAAATTTGTGGGAGAAAAAATCCCACAGGAGAAAATATCCCATCTGAATTTTTTTTCTCCCATGGGAGAATGGTGGGATATTTGGTGGGACAAAAAATCCCACCATTCTCCCATGGGATTCCGAGTTTTAGGCCTAGGACTTCATATCTTTTGAAGTGGAGAAGTTTTGTGAGTTCAACATGAGACCCTGAAATACTGCAAAGAAATCCCACCAAGTGATGTAAAATATTTTTGATATCATAATTAGAAATGGTAGTAAAAAGTCTGGACTATGTCGTGTCGTACTGTTATATCCTGTGTCTGTCAGATAACAGTGAATCATGTTTTATTAGAATGTTCTGATTTTACACCCATCAGAAGTAGACTTTTTGGTAACACAAAAACCATACATGAACTTTTTACAAATATTAATGTACATGCAATTATAGAATATTTACATGAAACTGATTTTTACTACAAAATATAGAAATGATTAGAGCACTTTTATGAGATATATTTAGATCATTTTATTTTTAACAGTTTGCAAATTTATAACAGCTTACATATTTTTAAATCTTAAGTCCGTCGGATCGGACATTAAATAATGGTGCCCGTGTCAGGGATAACAACCCCCTCTGCACGTAAAAGACCGTTTCTCTGGAGTTCGAAAAAGATTTCATTTCTATTATCCACAAGAAACATATTGACGCAAGCGTCAAAAATCGGCCGCAAAAATTAATTCTTCCATTGATCATGTTGATAAAGTATTCAAAACTGAAAATTGAGTGATCTGTTTTTAAAATTTCTTATATTTATCGGTTGAAATATCCTCGTGACATGAAATACTTAGATGCGACATTGCCGAATTTCTTCATGCATAATGCATGTACAATATTATATGTATAAGCAAACTGTACATAGACCTCTGCGTCTCTGCACGCAGTTTAAACTTAGCTTTAGTTTAACTTTAATTTAAACGGAACAAATATGAAATATGTGGGACTTTCTCAGAAAATGTTAACAACCCCCCCCCCCAAATCCTTCTAGATCCACCACTACATTTCTTCTCTTTTAGTCTCTTTGTTTTGGCGTTGAAATGTGGCGGGAAAATGCTTGGCACATTGTAAAAACGCGCTTTATCCTAATCTCATGGACAAAATTGTCGCACGATTTGTGCTTTAAGAAAATCAAATTTTTGAAAAATGTCCATAGGAAATATATAAATGTACACGGCATTTTGAAATAAGTACAACAAGTCCTGTCTATGCTGTTTAAAAAGAGAAAATAAAATTGTTGAGATGCAACGTGGTCTTTGTTTTAGACTATATGTCTCCATAAGACGCTTCGTGCTAATTTCTCCGCACGTCAGTAATGTCAGAGTTTGTCAATCAGGATTGGATTAAATATTTACCCAATTATTTATATTTTTTTATTTTATGATTATTGTGTTCTTGTTAAACATTTGGATATCTTTGTTTAATGTTCTGTATATGAATGTTATTAAATATTTTTATTCAAATTGTTCTAACTCCGCAGAAACGCACGACGACTTAAAAATTTCATATCAACAAACCGAACGCCTCCTGGCGGCCGGTAATTAGTCAGCCCCCGGGCTGATTAGTTACGTTAGGATGAAACCGCAAGTGCGCTTGCGTTAATCGGAATTCTGGGAAAAAGATTTGCACGATTCTCTAACCAGAGGGCATGCTTTTCACGCACAATGACCTCGATCTTTTTATAGACTGCATTGTTCTTTGTCGTTCTCAACGAAAATTAATGACATAGACTATTCAGCTTCTAGATGGGATATTTGTCATTTTTTAAATGATACTATGAAAATATTTTATTGCTTCTAATAGAAGATAAGTACATTTATTCCCACAATCGCCATTGCAAACCGAAGATTTAAATTGTGTATTCCTCTGGAAGCCTGATGCAAGACCCCTCAATCTTGCATAAGACATTTACGGGTCGGAATTCACACAACAATCCACTTGCCACGAACATGACAAAGGTCCAAAAATAGTGAAAAAAAAGAACGATCAATTTCTTTTCACTCTTATGATGGAAGTTATTAAAACATCACAAGACCACTGTAAGACAGTAAATTCTTATACTTTATATGATGATAGACATGTACGTGCCGCTTGAGCACGTAAACCGCGGCCACATGTGACAAATTGACCACAGTGGAAATGCAATAGTGCTAATTTATTGACAGGATCAACATCGCCCCTTCCAATGAAAGAGGAGAGAGAGGGGGGATGGATTCCAGTATTTTAATCTATAGTTTTGCTATGATGGTATTTTGAATTTCCATTTTTAATTTTTTTTCCATGGGGTTCATAACATATTTGGAAGCAATTCTTTTCTTTCCTAATAACACTAAAATGGATGCTCAAACTTAGAAATTGAATTAAATATACATGCAGTATCCCCCCTCAACATCATGCATTGCATCGAAATGCACAACTGAAAACTGTTATTTAATAATATATGTGTTTTAAAACAATTTAACACAAAGTCAACCTTCTTTTATTAATCATAATCTAGCTTAGGGCTGGGCAATAATATCGATATTTCAATATATTGCAAAAAAATCGTATCGCAATACGATTTTGTAATATCGATATATTGGCAATATTTTTGGATTAAGGAATTTTGTCATTTAATGTAAAAATGGACTAATGAAAGTTTGTTATTAAGCCAAACAGTAAGTCAGAAGTTGTTTTGTGGTAACATTTCAGAGCTTAACTTAAGTGAAATCAACAAGATTTTTTTTCGTGTTGGTTACTTATTATAGTTATGTATATTCTGCATGTAAATTAAAGTAAATATAGTAAAAAAATGCTATTTTTATCAATTGAAAATATTGCAATACATATCGCAATATTAATACAGTTTAAAATATCGCAATATATCGCAATACGAAATCTGGGGCCAATACCAAGCCCTAAATTCTAGCTATATCATTTTTTTTTTATAGAATTTAACGTGATCCTAGTTGCCATGGTGGCTACACTGTAAAAAATAAGTGTTTTAAAAATAAACACCATATTGCAACAGATAATAAACACTTCAACATGTTTAGAATTTAAACACCTCAAGAAGTGTTTAAGAAATAAACATGTTAGAATGTTTAAATTCTAAACACATGATGTTTAATAATCAACACTTCAAAAACACAAAATGTTTAAAAATTAAACACTTAATAAACACTTAGAGTTTACTAAATAAACACCGTGAGTGTTTAAAATTTAATCATTTCATGTTTAATAAATAAACGCGTTCAACCTAAACACTTAAACGCTTAAACATGTTTATTTGATGCAATAGATAATAATCACTTAAACATGTTTATTGGTTAATTTTTAAACACTTCAACGTGTTTATTTTACAAAATAAATAAATACTTAAACATGTTTATAAGTTTTCAACATTTTTATTTAAAACAAATATAAATCAGTACAAAGCTCACTGTGGTTGATAATGAATATGTTGTACATAAAGCTTTTTTTATTGATAAATGATTTAATGTTGATTGAGGGTTCAAATTTTATAAACAACTGAAACATTAAATAATTAGTTGAAAAAATAGAATTCTAAAAATAAACAAGCATGAACATGTTAAACCTCTCGGGAGGGGGGTGGGTCTTTGAAATATGAGAAAAATACATTATCGCTTTTAAATAAAATGAAATGTTTCTTTTTTAAAAAATAAAAGAAGCAAAATGACAGATAAATATGATGCAAAAAAAATGAAAATAATAATTTGTTGTCTAGGTACAGCATGTATAATATGTACTTGTTTGACACTCATAAATCTGGTTGTAAATGTTACAAGTTTATACTTTCACAAATATTCAGATTTTTAACCAAATGAAGAAAATTTCCAGTTTTGACTTGTAAAGGACTAATTTTTGCTACTAAACAAGAGCTGCAGGGGTATCACTCACTTAATATCCATATTATATTCTAACTCAGTTAAACAGTCTAGCTCCTCTGGTTGTGGGTAAAATTCAGGTTCTTCTACAACGGATGATGATCTCCAGTTTTCCATTCTCCAAAACTGTTTTCATCCCAAGTAGTTCTAATTCCTTCATATCCTGAAAGATGAATGGAAAAATAATCACTATGCAAATTCAGATAATTATATGTAAAAGAATACATAAAGATCGAAAAAAAAATATTTTTCTTCACGCCAATTTTAATTATATAATACATACTGAGAAACAATTTTGGAATAAAAGTCTGCAATTCAAATACCTGTAAATCATACATGTATAAGCGTAAAATCTGTACACTAAAAAAATTAAATGTTCATGTACCTGTAGGAGCAGCCCAACAGCAAAAATAAAGAGAGAAAGAGGGGGGGGGGTACTTGTACCGAGGCATTTTCTATCATGTACATATCACACTCCCTCAAAAAAGTAAAGCTTCCTTAAAGAATACATGTATGTGCACGGGCTGGAGATGATATTATTGTTGTTAGATGCGCTAACTGCAGATCTGTAGCGTAATAGTTTTATGTATTATATAGTTATTGGTCAAAGGCAAATACAAAAACCATAACGCTACAGATCTGCACCTAGTACACGTGTACAGTGTGGTATTGTTGCATGTTAAGGAGCATAAATATTAGCATGGGTAGGTACCTAATTGGATTATTTTCATTTATCAAGAACCAATGGACTTTTTCTTTTACTGTAGGACTCACCTCTCAATGTTAAGTATGATCTTTTTTTAAATCCCTTTCCTTTATCAAGTAATGTTTTCTTCTCAGGATTTACAGTAACAGATGAATGTCCCTGCAAAAATCAGATATCAAGACTACATAAGCATTTTATATGTCTACCTCTGTGCATGGCCGGATTGCACTCAGACGATTACTAACTATAGGAAACAATCCTGCATTTCATAAATGAAAAGCATTTTAGATCTCTAATGTATTCAACATTCTTTTTTAAAAGATTTTATGTAAAGAAATGTATAAATACCTCTTATTTCCTGGCTAGATATGGTGTTTCTTGTCAGAACGTGCGTGATTCTGCATCTTCTGCGTTCAAATGGCATGTTATGACATAATCAACTGCGTCATTTTCTATCATAACGAATTAAACACTGGTGTTTAATTTGCAATTTCTATATAAATACCATGTGTTTAACTTATAAATATATATGGTTAAGAAATAAACACTCTTGTTAAACACCGGTGATTAAAATATTGATACAATTATAGAAAATATCATAATATTTGTTTCTATTTCCTCTTTAACAGTTTCGGATAATTTTGAAATTTTGGTACAAAATTACTACCAATTAATGTTACTTGTGAATGCGTTTGGTATGATCTAAAGTCAACATATTACCTTGCTATTCGTATTTTTTTCTGTGTCGATAAATATCTAATATTTTGTGCGGAATTACTTCATAAATTAAGACATTGAAAAAATGACAAATTCATACAGCAAATACTAAGAAGCAACTCATAATTTATTTTTTGATTTGATGCATCTGAACATTTAGTGTTTAAGATGGATGATTAAACACCCTACTTATTGAACACCAGTTTAAACATCAGTGTTTATATATAAAACGCTTGTGTTTTGTTTTTAAACCTACTATGTTTAATTTTAAAACACGACTGTTTAAAAATTAAACACAAGTTAAACATCATTTTTTACAGTGTAGCTTTTGTTCATTTACCGGTATGAGATGAACTTTCTCTGATAATGCGCCGAAGAGAATTTATTGGAAATCATTGTAATGATCACGATACAGACTTACTAAATTTTATTCTATGCTTTATTATTTATTATGTACACATTATGTTACAAATACAAGAAAACGATTTTAAGAATTTAACTTTTCTTACAATGGCATTTATTACATTTAAGGAACACAACATGATGGATAGATCAATTCATAAACCATTACAAAACAAAAAAGAAATTTTCTGTATTCCAGTGGCTGACACTCAGCTTTTTAAAAAAGCTAACCTTGTAATTTTCTTTCTGGCAAGTTACAAACAAGAGGAAATCATAATTTTTATAGAATATATTTGTTGAAAGTCTAGCTGCAGATGTGTAGCTCGCTAGTTGAAAAAAAAATTTGGACGGATCACCAGAGAGCTACAGTGCCATTATAAGAATATATATTAATTGCGTACAAAAAATTGCATTTGGTTCTGGAATAATTTCTCAGAATTTTTACCTCAATTGCACAAAAGATGGATTTCAAAATGTTCCACATACCTCTATCAAGTACCAAGTACTTGACATTTGCAAGAAGCTTGTTGGGACGAATTATTTTTCCACCCAAAAGGAAGTATAATTAGTTGATATTTTCGATATCTCAAATTCAGCCCAGGATGACTATTAAAAAAAAGTTTGTAATAAGGATATGGAAATAACGAACAGTATTCAATCTCAACGTCCATTAAACAAATATACAAAACAAGAGCAGGGCAAACACGGACCTCCGAAACATCAGAGGTGGGATCAGGTGCCATGGAGGAGTGAGCATCCCCTGCTGACCGGTCACACCCGCCGTGTGCTCATTGTCATAATCAGGAAATAACGGAAAAAATCCGTAGTCAATTCAGTGTATAAATAATGGACTAACAATTGGTATGAAAAACGTCAGTCAGCATTTCATTCAATGATAAATTGTATTTGCTGACAAGGTCATTGTATCGACCATAGAATTTACGAAATGATGACTTTAAACGAGACTGTTGATATTCTTGTTTCATCAACTTGCTTGTCAATAATTTACCTCGTTTAAGAAATTGTTCATACGTAGAGCATGCTCTTGCGTATCGAATCAACTGAGATATAAATACTCCGTATGCAGGTGATGAAGGTATATTGCTGCATAAGTAAGGGAAGTTGACGATAGAAAAGTTAAAGTCATCACGTTTATCATATAGCTTGGTTGTTAGATTACCATTTGTGTCTTTTTCAAGTAAAATATCCAAGTATGAAGCAGATGTGTTGGACTCTGTGGTATCTTTTATCTCAAGCTCACCAGGATATATCGTGTCGACGTAGGAATGGAAATTATCATTATTAATTGACAATACGTCGTCGATATATCTAAATGTCAAGTTGAAGGCCACAGCAAGTGTTTTTTTTCTTTTCACGCAAAAGATTTTGCATAAATTCTGCTTCATATGAATATAAAAATAAGTCTGCTAATAACGGAGCGCAATTTGTACCCATGGGAATTCCAATAGATTGTTGGAATACCTGGTCTCCAAAAACCACAAAGATATTGTCAATCAGAAACTCAAGCATCTTCTTGATGTCAACTTCAGAGTACTTATGTGTACAATCAGAATCTGTTTTAACAAAATAATTTTTCAAATGACCAATGACGAGGTAAGTAAACTTACGAGTTCCATTTTTGTTGAAGAAGCAGCTGTCAATGATATCAAAAAGCCTGGATTTTAATTTGTCGTGCGGAATTGTTGTGTATAAAGTTGAAAAGTCGTAAGTTTTTATGCTGTTGATTTTTGTAAAGTCTTGTGATTTCAAATTGTCCAAAAGTTCTTTAGAATTTTTAAGTATCCACATCTGATTTACACCACTTCTTGAATATATAGTTGTACAGTACTCTTGAAGTTTTTCCTTCACTACTGTCAATATTTTAGTGAGAAGTAACGAAAGAGGCTTGGTTGAACATATACTGGAACCTGCAATGTATCTTTGTTTGTAAGGATTCTTATGAAGTTTCGGAATCCAATATATATAAGGTAGTTCAAATTCATTTTGGCTCTGTGGAATATTAAAAGTATTCAAAACTGACAGGTGATTTTGAAGAATTTCTTCCTTAGAAAGAGTAGTATATGTATAAGTAGGATTACCACTCGTAGAATTAAATCCAAGTTCTTCTAAAATGCAATTAATATAATGAGCCTTACAAACGAAGACAATGTTGTTACCTGCTTTGTCGGCAGGAACCAGTACGTACTGATCGTGTAATCTATCTAATTCTTTTTTCACTTCTGGTTTATTGAACACAGAAGGATAGATGGTTTTCATTTTGCCCCTCAATCTTTTAATACGTGACTTTAACATGGATCTGATACATTTAATCCATTCTGACAAGGTGTCAATGTCTTCTTTTTCATATCTAGCCCATCGTCTGGCGTAATTTTCAACAGAATCCATAATATTTATGAAATTCTGACGCCAGTTGAAGGATCGGGGTTCCCTATATTTAGGACCTTTTAAAATAAGTGATCTAAGGTCCTCATTACGAACTATATTTACGTCACCTGTAATAACGTGTCCAGCAGGACTATAGTTATAGGGCGAAGAAGAACATGAACACGAAAGGGGATTATTTTTCAGATAGTCAATATCCAGGCCATGTAAAGTATTTTTGTAATTGAAAAGTTTGGAAGCAATGGTCGATGTATATTTGTAGGAAATACAAGGCGTAGTCTTTAACTTGAAATATGGTGGAATACAAGACTGGACCCTTTTGTGATTAAGAATATTACTAATATTTATCGCGTCAATTCCTTTATTGGCATATTGAAGTTTAAGGAAAAGACGGATTGTTTTAGCTGCATTTTCTTCCGTGAAACGTGCGGGTTTAAAAAGCCTATGATGTGCAATATCCATAATCACAGAACCGAGCCTATATTCAGGTGTCGAGGAATCTAAATTTGGATGTTCCTTGGTCTTTTCAAGAAGACTATTTAAAAGTTTCAAAGGGACAGAGTAAAGTTTGGTTCGAATATGATGTAGACCTAACTGTTGATTTACATAAGGTAGTAATGAATCAAAAGAGACGTCGTGTATTGCAGGTTTATTGTACGAACGATGTCCATGACTACGCTTACGTCTCTGAGTATTGTTAAAAAGTCCCATCACATTTACATTATTACACTGTGGGCTTGTTAGATTTCCTACACTATCGACATTGTCATTACATCCATAGGGAAAGGCTGTCCCTAGTTTCCTAATCCAAACTTCTTCACGTTGTCTACGGAAAGGTGTACTCAAAGATGGACTATTTGTGTGGTGATAAATCTTTTCCAGAATTCTAACTTTCATTGATAAAATAGAATGATCAGGTGAATTAAAATGTTTATATAAAAGCTGCTGACCACCATGATTTATTTGAAATCGATGACCTGATATTCTTTTGTTAAGCGATCCCTTGGTTTCACCGACATAAATAAGTCCACACAGATTACATTCTATTCCATAGACAACATTAGAAGATTTGCAGTTCAGATTTTCCCAAGTTTTGGTATAGAAGCTCTGTCCAGTAAGATTACTGGTGAAAGAAGTGTCAGTTATCAAAATGTCACAGGTTTTACAGTTTCGTACAGAACATTTTGAAACCGAAGACATTGGATCGCAAAAGGAATCATCCAATATATTTGTAATAGAAACTTTACACTCTTTCAATTTGGTATATGATGTATTGGTTTTATACCAAAACTGGGAATCTGAAGACTGCACATATGACATAAGGAATATATATATAAGGAATGTTTTGCTGTAGTAAAATTGAAGGAATGTGCTAGAGACACACAGTAAGTAATATTTTTTGATTGCTGAAAAACACCGATTTTGAAATATATAGCTTCAGTGTTTTTTGTACAAAATTGATATATTCACTTTTTAATGGGTGGTACAGTATCTCTCTTACCTGGTAATATACCTAAATTTATGTGAAAGTGAAAGGCTGTACATTTAATTTTATACATGTAAGATGCATGTGGTGCTGACCGCCTTTGAGCAAACGCAGAATACCCAGAAAATGGACAATATTTCAGCCCAAAAGACAGTTTGAACAATAATAATCGCTAGCAGCGCAAAGATTAGAATTTAAAAAAAATAAGGTGGAATCAGGCGAATTAGTCCTTTTACAACACCACCTACATGTACCTCATAACTATATATACAGTATATAGATGTTCTGGCTGGATGCATTGTTTGGAAGAACATGTGTGAATTTGTCAATACAGTAGCACACAAATGGGACATGCTCTGATATCACCAGCGTGTGTCATGATGCGACGCAAGGTCATTTTGTCAAGGTCGCAAAAATAACCTAAGTATCCACTTTTTAAGTAGTAGAACATATAAGATGATATCTGCCCTTAAACTAGTACTTTAACATTAGAACATGACATGACCTTGACTCAAGGTCATTTCTCCCTGTCCGCAGCTCCGACGGAAGACCTACTCGTTGCTTTACAACGAGCTCGGCTCTAGTTTATTTTCTTATTATTTTACATGCATCTGATATTCCAAACTAGTGTCCTATTTATGGCATACATGTTTGTTTACTTTTTTATCTGGATGAGTTTTAATACTTCATATCTGTTTATCCTTTATCTGTGTACACTATCTGGTTAAGCGAATCGAGAACTTGATAACCCAGGCAGGAGGTGGTGAAACCGCCATATTACTCTTTTTTAACAAAAGATATATCGGAACTTTTACTATTTAAAAGTTATTTATTGAGGTAAACATTAATACTAATGTGTTCAAGACAGTTAGACCAGACAACCTCCAATCATACCAATGGAACGGAACAAGGTGTATCTTTGTATTTTCCTGACCACACTCTTTTGCTGGATAGTAAAATCTGTAAGTTAAAATTACGGATCCTTGATTTAAAATTATTATTTAATTCTCCTTTTCCAGAATGTGATGATGAAACATCTTACAACCTAGATATACAATGTATCTGGGTGTGAACTGCTAATGAGTCTTCAATTAGTTTTTGCACCAGCAATTCTCAAAATGCTCGTTTTTCCGAGAGTTATCACTATGAGTAATGTCATTTACTTTATTTAGTTGTGAATTTTCCCGTCATATGGACGTTTAGTTAAATATAAAACCCGAGATCTGTATCTTTAGCTTTGTAGTGGAATGCTTTGTTGATAAAAATCAACTACCTTGACAATTTAATTTCATTGTGTTTTTATTACAAGGCGGAAAAATTCTTCTCAATGCATTTGTTATTGCATTGTTAACGAAACAGGAGTATGAGCTAACATTATTGCATTTATGATGCCAGCTGCTGCACACCAACAAACATTACTCTGGATGTGTGTTATTTAATCAAAATATTTTCAAATTCGTGGCGGTATAAATTGAAATGTACTTGTAAATATAAATATGAAAAATAATGTGTAGCAAACGTATTGATGTATGCATTATCCGTGCCTTGTTATGTTTTCTTAAATAACGACGCAAGCAAGGTGAGGCAATTGACCGGAAAAAGAAGTGAAAGAATCCCTTCTTTTTGGTATCATTCAAAAACTACATATCTAAAAACAGCTTACAAAGACAAATGGGTTACATTTATTTATCAATATCATGCAGTTCTTTTCAGACTACCTATTACATAGGGAAAAAGTGTTTCAACACCGAATTAAACGACAAAAAATACTGAGTGCCTGTGGTCGGGCAATGATGTGAACAAGTCAATCTTTTCAACTTACAATATGGTGTTTGTTTACTTTGAAATTTTGTGAAACGTCCCTTATCTTAATCTTAATTTTTGCAACGAATATATAAATGATTATAAATTTGACGTTACATGTAATTGAAGTTATAACAACACATGTTTCAATCGAACACGTGATAACCAGGTGGATATGTAACATTCAATTAGATTTGCTTTTGTACCTGTATTCATAGAATAGGATGATGTGCATTGAAGTCGTATTTTTTTCAGTTCATTGAATAACATTTTTGGTAATTTTTATAAAACGATAACTGTAAGAAATTGGCACACCCATGATCTAAGGAGGTAAAAATGAATATTTGTATTCCCTCGCTCTGTTACTAAGATATTTCAAGTTATTTAATAGATATATTTGATACGCAGTGGCATGTTTTACATACGATCAATTTCTTAGGCGAGCCTCGATATTGACAAGTAAGTTAATGAAACAAGGATATCAAGATAAACTTTTTAAGTCAACAGTTTGCAAATTCTTCTGACGATATAATGACTTTATTTTCAAAATACAATCCATTGTTAAGTGAATGTTGACTAACTGTAGTCTTTTATGGTAATCCTAAGCCTATTTTTTCACAATAAATTGTCTATTGAATTTCCCTTTACTCGATTTTTAAAAAGAGCACGTGGTCTGTGAGAATATGACTAAATTTGGTCTCTTTGTTGATCTTTTGGTATATTTTTGTCCATTATCGTGCCTCCTTCAATGATCACTAATTTTTGAACAATTTAATCTCATAATCTGCTAAATTCAAGACGAAAAATATTAGTTGTTGGCAAAGAAAAAAATGGTAAATTTCACCACCCTACCGCTGCATGTGTATCATGAGGGTTTCGCAAAACCATCAAGTTTGTCCAGTCTCGGACATCAAACAGTCTTTGTTCTATGATTTTATTCTTCTTCCAACTGATTTTGGCAGAACAATAAACTGTCAAATTAGTGTTTTCTTGTGCATTAAAAAAAAAAAAATAAAACTTATACAACTGTGAACATATTTGACTTATAATTGATTTAGGCATAAAAGAAAAAAAAAATGCATATTTTATGGTGTTTGATACTAAGCATGTCCTCCTAATTGTCCTTATTCTCATCCTTAATACCTTGTTTGGGATTATTAAATATAGCTGTTGTGGACATCTTTAACAATATTAACATCAACAATACTTCTGTGAGATAAGGCCTTGACTAACATCTATACAGTCCTTAGGCGTCAAGTTAAAAACATTCTAGCATGTTGGAGTTCACAAACGTACGGTACATTTATTGTAAATAATCAATATCGCCTTATTTCTATGTGGCACAGTCTTTTGACAATTTAAATATTTCAATTTCATTTAGAATTCATAGCAGACACTAAACGTGTAACTAATATCGAGCGGACATCATTCTAAGTAATGTGCTGTGTTGTGATAAATTGATTGATATATTGACTACAAAAATGACCCAATGATCGGGGGCTTTGCGTATGGTTGGGTTGTGGGCTTTTCACGCCACCCGTTTAGATTATTTCTTTCAATCTGTACAAAGAGCTAAGTTCATGCATAAATTGACCATGTCATTATATCAATTAACTATCACTTTCTTTCCTATTTCATAAATCAAAATAAAGTAGACACGTGGTGCTTTCATTTCATATAATTAAATTTCTTTTTGAGAATCCAGATAGTGTAAAAACAGGCTTTGAGAAATGTAATTTTCTTGAAATCAGCAAAAAGATGCGTATTTATCTATTTGTACCTTCTGCAAAGAATTATTATATAAGATGAGCACAGCCCACATTCCCCAAAATAAAACGTGTTTTTGATCTTCAAAACAATTTTTTTTCTTTATATATATATATATATATATATATATATATATATATATATATATATATATATATATATTATAATTCAAGATGTCCTTGGTATAGGTATGTACATATAGAAAAATAATCCAGAATTTGGAAAAGATGATCACATTTTATTCCATAGCGCTTTCGCCATTTGGCTCTTCAGTGGATTTTGAATAACAATAGCAACATGACATGATAACGTCGTTATTATGACGTCATAGTTAAGGGACAACGTTAAAATTTGGAGCAAAAAATGTCTGTAGAAAGCGCCAGAGTAAATAGACTTGACACTGTAAATGATACATATTTACACAATAATAATCAATAATTAATAAATTTTAAAAAACAATATTAACAGTCATTGATTAAATCAGAACATATCTGTTTAGTTTAGGCTTAAATTTATCAATGAAATATTGTTCTTTGGCCCGCCGTAACTGTTCATTTTCCTCGGTAACTTTATAAAACGGAAAGATACTGAAACGTCCTTTACCGCATTGTTCAAAATGTTCGCTACACGGAGTATTTCTTACGGAAGGGTCCTTTATCTGCTGTTTGTGCACTCTTACACGGTCGGATATTTTATTCCCTGTTTGACCAATGTAATTTTCTCCGCAACCACGGCAAGTCATGCAATATATGACGTTCTTGGTTTTGCAGTTCATATTATGTTGAACTCTAAAATTCATTCCCGTTTTGAATGTGAATGATTCTCCACTTTGTATAAAATCGCAAGTTCCACAGCGTGGATCGTCACATTTGGAAACTTTACAAATTTCTTTTGTAGAAATGAATTTGGCTTTGGTGAGGATTTTTTTTCAAATTTGGCGGTTGTCTTCTACTATAAATCAAATCCTTCTCCTTAATAAGGTCGTTCAGATTTTTTGATTGTTGAAGTATGGGCAGGCACTGTTTCGTTGTGTTGAAGATGTTGTGATTTTTTGGATTGTAAGTGACAACGAATGGAATTTCTGTGTACATATTATCGGATTCATTCTTTCTGTTCACTTTCCTAAGTTCTGTAATTGGGATTGCTTCGGCTTTTCTTATCGCTTCGGCTATAAGATTTTTTGGATAGTTTTGGCGGCGTAGAAAAACACTTAATTCTTCTAATCTTTTTGTTAATCATTTTGAACAATGCGGTAAAGGACGTTTCAGTATCTTTCCGTTTTATAAAGTTACCGAGGAAAATGAACAGTTACGGCGGGCCAAAGAACAATATTTCATTGATAAATTTAAGCCTAAACTAAACAGATATGTTCTGATTTAATCAATGACTGTTAATATTGTTTTTTAAAATTTATTAGTTATTGATTATTATTGTGTAAATATGTATCATTTACAGTGTCAAGTCTATTTACTCTGGCGCTTTCTACAGACATTTTTTGCGCCAAATTTTAACGTTGTCCTTTAACTATGACGTCATAATAACGACGTTATCATGTCATGTTGCTATTGTTATTCAAAATCCACTGAAGAGCCGAATGGCGAAAGCGCTATGGAATAAAATGTGATCATCTTTTCCAAACTCTGGATTATTTTTTATCTATCTATATATATATATATATATATATATATATATATATATATATATATATATATATATATATATATATATATATATATATATATATATGTGATCAGAAGAACTTAATATGAAATATTAAAAAAATACTTCAACTTTAGGCCGTTTTTAAAGAAATTAACAGAATATGGGGAAAATGGCGCATTTTATGACCTCATCATGCATTGACTAGATTTGGAGATTACGTCATGATCAATTGATACGTGGTCAACAATATTCCAAATGATAAATACTGCATTTCCAACCTAAACTGAGCAGTTTTGACTTTTCAGAAATTCTCAGTGCCAAATAAAGCAAAATAAATCTGCTTTAAATTTACAAAATGTTTGTCAAAATTTCAAATGTGGAATGTCCATATGGAATACCCAAATTAAAAACATAAACTTCATTTTTAATTCAAAGGGTAAACTGAGCGGATATTCTTTCCCAGTGTATGCCACATCTTCTTGTCCCAGGAACCAATCAGAATGGAGAAGTAGGTCATCTGACCTAAACTGTACAGAGAGTAATGGATACATGTGTATACCTAACGACAACATCACACAGCTGTTGGAGTTTTGCTACAGATATCCAAGGATTCCTATTGAAAAGAGTAAATACATCTCAAATGGCAATTTGATTTAAAACTGTTTTTTAAAGGAGAAACTGTAATTGTAACGTAAACCATTAACATTGTTGATATTATTGAATTGTTGATAATTATGAGTTCAAGAAATCAAATTGATTCTGATAAGTAATGTTATGATACATATATATTTCAAACATCAGTTTTTTTTTTAATTTGCAATTATTCTCTCGCGACTTTCATGCGTCCAAAATTCATATTAACGACATTATTACATGGAAATCAATATACATATGTACATTGAAACATTTTTGTAGGTATTTGTTTGATCCTGAAGAAATCTACATCTCTTGTTGATGCCTACAGCTGTAAACAATTTAAAAATGGATGCCCAGACAAACTGTACTGGAGCAATGAACTCTTTAAATGTATGTATAATGTATAAAGTGTATTTTTCTTTATATTTTTATTTTAATAATTATTTTGCAAGTTAAACGTACAGCTTACTCCACTTATATTGAACTCGCTTAATTTGAAATTCCATTTATTTTGAAATGAAATAAATCCTCAGTTTTTTACTCTCATATTCTTGCATTAAAATAACGGTTACTGGTGTATATTGATATCGGATATATTGAAATACCGATTATATTGAAGCCACTGATCGATTCCCACAGGTGATAATGAGTTGTTTTCATAATGGTTATATTGAAGTACTCCCTAGTTGTTGTCGTTATAATTGGTGACAGAAATTATGCCTGACTGACCAGTTGATATACAATGTGAATAATTAAGTCACGTGTTTTTATACTGCATGCTCTTCCGAAATAGAATTATTCACTGCTAAATTCTTTTCAGCAGTGTTAGTTTTCATGTATATAATACCGATGTATTAAGGCTAAACGTAATAAAGTAACCCCGACTGATCTAGGAAAAACCTTAACTTTGAAATTAAATGCATACAGTTAATGGCCATTGATAAGCTTGAATTCGAAGTAGCTAGGGGATTGACCCAAGTATGCTTACGTTGAAATATATGCAGCGTTCAGCAGTACTCAACATTTTGAGATGCAGATTTTTCTCCAAAACGTAAATAAATAAATGCGATCTGAGAATCCTAATGGGGTAGAAGATTGCCGTATCAATACAACAGAAAGAAACAATTTTATTTAAACTTTCAAGGACTAATATTTCATGTCATCTGTAAACTGCTATAGGTAAACGATGACAAAATAAATTTGTTTGGCTTTGTTCTTTAGATCGGGATGGAACTTTTATCAAAAAAAAAATGGCGGCTTCGCGATTTCGTTTATATTGAATTAGGATGCAAAGAAATAATTTGCACGGTCCCCTGAATTCCAATATATCCGGAGTAGGCTGTACTCCAATAAATAATGCTTACTAGTTTAACGAAACTATCATATTATTATTATAGATTCATTTGAAAAAAATAGCACAATTGAGGTTTACATTATAAACATGTTAAGACAGTCATTAAAAAAAGGTTATGTATAAAAATGTGCATAGATACATGTACTAAAGAACAAAATGTGTCTTCAAAATTTTGTTTAGACTTATGGTATACATTTTAATTTTGAACGTTATGACGTGTCATTTGGAAAGCAGTAAATCGTATAATGGAAAAATAAGTATGTCTCCGATACAGATTAATCAATGGCTTAGGACTGTAAAAAAAATCGGAAAAGAGACAGAACATAATTCTTTGTGACCTTGAATACTGAGCATTGTGTATTTTATGTAGTATAAAGATATTTTTGAAAACCTAATTGACATATCATGCTCATTGAATAAATTGAATATGAACGTTTATGATTTATAAAATTTAGATGATATTCATATACTATGAAAACACAAATATTTGTAGGGGTTAGATTTCGTTTATTTCGTTGTTAATAATTTTCAACGAAATTTAATTCCACAACAATTTTTTTATTACATTAATTTGAGTAAGGGTACATTTAAAACAATGGAATTAAATGCCTACAAAACTACTGATTATGGCAAATCATCAGAATTTTGTCCCCACGTAAATTTTTGCTTTTTACAGTATTTATTTATCTAATTTTTAGATCAAAGCTGCCTTTCCATTGGATACAGATGCTTTCTTGCCGAGCCTCTTTGTACTGAAAAAAGGTACATATGTAGGTGATTAGTTTATCTGCCTTAGAGGCTTCACTGATGAAAATATGCCCATTGTCAAAAATAAAAAAGGAAAATTGTCATTCACTGTCAAAAAAAAGGAAAATTGTCATTCACTGTTTGTTAACTTTAAGCATATTTTATTAATTCTCCACGGCCGCTAGGTAAACGTACCGTTCCTTAACGACGTTCGATCCTAATGTTTAAAGTCTTAAACTTTTTTTGCCAAGTATATTTTTAGTTTGTACATACAAAGCTTAATTAAAATTCAAATCAAAAAGTGGGGGTCAATACGCTTCGTTTGGCGCTACAGTACATTTAATATGACCTTCTTGCACTGAAATTTGTGTCTTAATTAAAAATTAAATTTTTGACGTTTTCCCTCAAATATTTTTATCTAATTAATGCATTAAACAAAATGAACTCTAAGTTTGTTTTAAAAAAGACACTTACAAATTGTGACTAAGAAAAAGTTTCAAATTGCTTCGCATAATCAATTATTTGACCTTTCTGCACTAATAAAAAGTTACTTTTCTGGCATTGAAAATTTGATAAGCAAGAAAAGTATTTTAAAGTCTTAAACTTTTTCTGATTTTAAGCAAATAGGTCAAATTTATTTTGAATATTAAGAATAGAATATCAAAAGTGGGGGTATATGATGAAAATGTTTAGATATTACTAAAAAAGTGTCAATTTTACGTTAAAATTGGCCAACTTTTTTGCCAGATTTTCAGAATATATTGACTATATTTGTCAAACTTTGTTGTAAGAATTCGTAAAAAATAATTCAATAGATATTTCAGAACCAGCATAACACATTTCACTGCAAAAAACAACTTTGTGTGCAACTAGGATGGAAAAATAGGAATCCAAAATTAACAGTACAGTTATAGTTCAAAATGGAAAAACTGATCATTTTCATCTAAAAAACCTTCCGCCACAAAATATAGTCCCTAGCTTAATTCTACTTGACGGGAATTTAATCGCAGTTTTTTCATTAGATATTGTTAAACTTGCACTGTAGAATTCAGTTTTATTGTTAAAACCTAAAAATGATGCTTAATTTCATGAATTAAGGACCTGCGCGAAATACGCTCAAAATATCAGGATCGAACGTCCTTAAGTGGGGGCATTTGTCGATCCATAGCAGAATGATTCCGACGTAATAAATATGCCATCATTCAAACAATTCTTTCAAAAAAATGTTATTCTTCTAGTACATGTATAAACCTAACATTTCATCTCCTATTGTCTATCTTAAATGCTGTGTATTCAAGATTGATTTTAAATTTTTTGATTAATTCTTTTTAATGCTTCAATTCTACTCCCATCGTGCTTAAAATACATCATACCTATTGAAAGAAAACTTCTTTGTGTACAAAATTCCATTGTAGCAAAAGAGTTTGTCTATTACAGAGATACGAATTTGTCTAAATTTTGACCCCAAATGGAATAAAGTGTAAATTCAAACTTGTCTTAAAAAAATACAATTTAAAATCCGTAATGCTCCAAAGTACATAACAGACTGAGTGAACATTCAAACTTTTCTGTAAGACAAGGTATCAGATTTGAAATACATTAGATAAAATAGTTTAGTTTTATTGTATTTATGATATAGTTAAATACTGATTCTTCTAGGAAAAAAAGTTTTTAAAATCTGAAAACAATTAAAAGTTAGATTTTTCTGACAAATAATGGATCTTAAGACAACCTCAAAATAAAATAATATAAGTTAAATGATTAATGATTCAAAGGTGCTCTTATCAGCAAAATTTTTTTTTAATGCATAGAATGGCAACAATGGTACCTACAGACACCAAGACTACCATCATGGCAGGGGATGTCGATGGAAACAATTCATGGGTCTGGGTCCTAGTTATAGGCATATTTCTGCTTTTTTTGTTTATTGCCTCCTGTGTGCCAGCAATCATTATCAGAAGAGGAAAACAGAATTCATTCGTCGGTATGATAACTATTTATAAACGAAATAATAGGACCTTGAAAGCCTTTAGCAAAAAGATTCTCATTCAAGTAAGAAAAATAAATCGTTAGTTTAAACTATAATAGAATCTATTCAAAATAGGTTAAATACTATGAACTAAAATGATTTATAATCAGATGGCTATATAATTATTTGTTGCATAATCTGCTATTTTGTATATTGTTTTCCTTTTAATTCAGTGGTTGAGCTTCACAAGAGTAAAGATGCTATTCCCTCTAGAAGATATAGCTTAAAAGAAAGAGAACTCGATGACATGGGTAAATATGCCCCTTTCATGTTTTATACTTTTTAAACTCATAAAAGTAATCTTACAGCCTCAAGGTAAAGATAATGAAAGTGTTCTATTTCATTTATCTGAGAAGAAAAACAGTACAAATTTGTTAGTGTAGCATTAATCACGGAACAATGAAAGCTCCAGAAGTGGGATCAGTTCTCAAAGAGGAGTAAGCAACTCCTCTTGACTGGTTACCCCGTCTTATAGTTCAGGGAACATTCCGTACTTTGAATTAGTTTTAAAACAAAGCTAGTAAATTTGAATGACAGAAGTCAGCCAAAATACATCACTATGAGAGATTGTATTTTCTTACAACGTCACTTTAACGCCCACAGTGTTTACGAAATTCTGAATTTAAACTGATATCCCTTTAATATTAACACTTTTTCTGTTAATAGCTTCTTGGTTGAATAATTATTATAATTAGAAAAATTAAATTGATGCATGTAATGTCCTCTGTCATGTCAAAAAAATCTGATATAGGGGTTATGAGAAATCAATTTTATTTCCAGAAGAAATTCCCTTCATAGAATATGAAGATGAAAGACATAAAAGTGAAGACTACCAAGGTGCTGATGCTGAAGTTGTACTGTTTGCAGGAAATACAGAAACCTTGGACAAAGAATATATTTGTGGTGACAGACCTACCAGTAACTTTCCAATTCATAAAGAAAATCCAAACTTATATCATATTTTTATTTGATATATTTTAATTGGAAGATTATATATAATAAGGAAAGTCAGAGAAAAAAAAACTTGTCTGGCAAATTAAACTTTTCGCGTGTACCGAATAATACAAACATAGCTTGCAGAGTAAAACACCACGGTATTTAAAGCTGAACACTTCTCGTAAATAGGCATAGTCCGCCATATTTCCCGTTTCTTCAACGCTCTCCCTACAACTCGTATATAAGGATCAGATTGCTAGTCAGTTTAATGTATGTCACTATAGAGATCTGACGAGTGCAGACGTACATCTTACAAAGCGTGCTACTCAATATCGATGAAATTTTCAAATTTTACGCATTTTTTTCCGAAACAGAACAAAAGTATCATGAAAAATGCAGGTCAATAATTATTTAAATACAGAAAATGCACATTAAAACAAGAAATAGACACAAGAAATCTAACACCTCGATAGAAGTACTACATGTCGGCCACGAGTTTTGAGTGTGCAATCGGGTGTAACGAAAGCGAACGGTTTATATACTCGACTGACAGTGCCTATTTATGAGAAGTTTTCAGCTTTAAATAATCGAGTGCTCCTCACAATATCATGCCGACGAAGATTTTTCATTAGCCTTTTAAACTTGTTTTTATCAGATAATAATAATAATTATGATGATGATGGAATTGATAGCGATTTGTGAATCTTATATAGTTTATGATGCTTATTTAACTGTTGATGGTGAATTGTACCAGAAAGGTCTAAACATGCTAGATATCGTCTCTGAAGTCATTGAATACATGTAAAAATTCAGAGACAAAGGCTTTAAGTTTCATAATGCTTGACTTAATAAGATTTGTGATTAAAAATGAGTTCATAACTGAATTTGTTTACCCTCTCCCAACCAAATGACAAAAAAAACCCTTACTCAAAACTTGCTTTAACATCCATAAACTTTTTCTAAAAGTTATCTCATCACATTTATATCTATAACATCATATTTGCTAGTGTGTATGAAAAAAAATCCCTAACCTACCGGCCTCATAATTTTATCCTAAGTATGAAAAGGACAAGCAAAAATATTTGAAAAGATGGCCCTGCATAACATATTGACGTGAATTATGAATGTTATTATTAAGTCATTTCTTATTCCTCATTCACCTATATTAACGAGGCGAAAGTTAATTTACTGTGGAAGAGTATTTATGAGTACAAAAAATACATTATTAAGATGTAAAGATCAATCGGAAATGGAAATGGAAACATCTATAAGCCTCTTTTTTGGTTGCAATTTTTTTTCTTCTTGTAAGGTATGTCACATCTTTTAAGAATAATTTCACACAGAATCTCTTGCTTCAAAATTGTTTTTATAATTAATTTTTTTTTATTAAATAGCTTTTTTAGAAATCAACAGTGTTAACTATTTGACATTCAAAAATTGATGGGGAAGCAATATTAAGGATCGGAGAGACTATTTTTTGTGGTGAAAGGATTTTTTGTATTAAATTCTGCAAAGAACTGAGTTCACATTGGTCCTTCCTTGGCCCTGTGAATTTCTGGAAAAACATTTGAACTACTCAGATTTACTTGAAATTATATCAAATTTTCACTTGGTCCCTTAATAACTTCATATCAAATAAAAATGACGTAATTTTTTTTCTTTTGTTCATGTACATGTATTATTATCCTTCAGAATTATACAGTCAATCTGATTGGTTCAGAGCAGGTCACGTGCAGGGAGACAACTCGTGATGTCTCCCTCACGCGCAGGGTGACAACTGTTATCTCCCTTCAGATGACAATGAAATAGCGTAAGCAAGCATGCAAGGATACAACTGTGTTGTCGCCCTTTGAATGAAACAACAGTGATTTAAGAGAGATAACTCTTATTTATAAGTACAATAAATAAATATGCGGGATCGGTAAACAATAAATTCTAACGATGACGTCAAAGTTGTCTGTTGACATATTTTGAAAGTATGGAATCAGAGCAGAGTAGAAGAAAACAAGAGGTTTGATTACCATTTTCTACTCTACGTAATTGATAATTGTATATTCTTCAGGATAATAAAACTATTATGGACTGTTTAGAAGGGAGACATCACCAATTATCAGGTCTGAGTAGGGTTGTCACTCTCGGGCGCAAGCGCCCTCGGGTGACAACCCTACTCAGACCTGATAATTGGTGATGTCTCCCTTCTAAACAGTCCATAATTGTATATTATGACGCCATGAGTTTCGTCATTTTTACTCAAAACTTAAATATTTCTTTAAAAAAATACCAAAAAATTGAAGCTGTTTTTTTTAATATTTTGCATAGCCCCCAACCTCTGATCTAAGATGTTTAATTATATAATGACAGAACTCTTTCAAAAGATTCTTATCTGTGGAAAAATATTTGGATCGCGGGGTGGGCTCATATTTTTATCAAAAGTTCAAGATGCTCATTTTCACCCATTATCATCAAAAATCAAGAACATTGCAGTTTCACAACGTCTAAGTTTCCAAACTATGACTCTCACAGGATTTTTTTTATAGGAAATAAAAGCACTAAGTCTCTTCTTTATGTTGATGTTCGAAATAGAACGTAAGGACTTGGTCGGTTAATTGGAAATTGACAGGGCCATATCATGAAGTTCGTGAACCTACCTCTTTGCTCATCCATGAATTTAATATAAGAGAACTTTAGCCTCACACACTTTTACTAGGGGAATTTTTTCATTTGCAATATACTACAAATACTTAATAAAGGTCTCAATTGTGTTTTTAGAACAAATTTTACACTTTCCCTCAACAAACTTTGCCGAGAAATGAAGATATGTTAATGAAGTCTTACTAAAATTCACATCGTTTTTTTTGCCTGATAATCACATACACGTGTATTTAATTTTGAAATAAACATTAGCGACACCATTTTTTCTTTTTATTATTTAAAACTACTCGATACTTTAATCTGGACTGATCAGCCATTAAATCATAAAAAAAGTTTTATATTAGAAAATGTTTAATTGCCTATTTAGATTAGTCTGTTAATATTTAGTGAAAAGGATCACAAAATAATTTACGTGCATTTATTTGTTCAATGATAAATATTATTCAAGTAATTTTACGGAAAATAAGATTATATTTTTTACCGTCGTTACATCAGATAAAATACGATAAATGTTAAAATAAAAACCCAAATCAAATTCCCAAAAAAACGACCAACGACCAACGGGTTTAAAGCAAAAACGAGATTCTTCGGATGACAGTCGGTACTTCATCAGCCGTTGTCTCTCCCAATTTTGACCTCTTTTTTTGTCGGCCGAACAATTTTGTGTACAGCTGTCCAAGTATTATAATTTTTTTTTCTGCGTCTGTGGCCGATTTCTTCAATTGAAGTTATCCGTCGACCAATCTTTGATCATCGTCCAACCATCAGCGGTCAGTTTATTAAGTCGGTTATCCTTCATTCAACGATAAGGGTGTCCAAAATGTTGGCTGACGGTTAAAATCAAACTTTAGCTGAGAGCTGAGACGACGATTGGCCGACTTGTGAATATTTGACCTATTAAGAATCCATAACACAAACATAATTTAGATGCATGGATTGATATATATATTTGAACGGCAATAACAAAAATAAATAATCCGTAAGATATAGAAAAAATATAAGCATTCTTTGCTGCTTAGATGTGCGTCAGTTTTCCTCTTTTATGCATTTTATACAAAGTATTTCACATATTTTCAATATTGAGTCACAAGCTTACAAAATTCTGCCACTTTGCCTTGCAAACATTACTCATGTCACCTAGCTTAATATAGATCTGTAAAAAATATTGATGATTTGTAAAGAATTTTTGTGTAATTTATCCAAGTCATACAGTACCAACCGGACACAACCTAACACCAGAGCGAACCTGGAGCGGACCCAGGGTTCGCTTCCCGGGTTCGCTCGGGGTCTGCTTCGGGTTCGCTTTCAGAAATTTTGGGACCGCTCCGGGTGCGCTTTGGGTGCGCTCCGGGTTCGCTCGGGGTCAGCTCTGGGTCCGCTATAGCAAACCCGGCGTTCGCTTCCTGGGACCGCTTTACGCACTGATGCATGAAGCGGACCCCGATTTAATCTCACCGCCAGTAAGCCCCGCCCCTTGTATATTCCAATACAGTAATGGTATTGTTGATCGATCATTGTTGTTTATGCGACGATGCGGACATGTACACTGAACATGTAAACAGTGATATAATGGAGAACATTGGTATTTTTTTCTTAAATTCAACTGTACATTCGACATAGATTTACATGTACACGAATAATTGATTTCCTTGATTTCTCGATCCCGAGAAATTCAAACTAATTTAACAGCGGATTATAAGGCATTTATTTTTCTTAAGTTATAACGAGAAATCAAAAAAGAGTGTTGAATTCATTTTCAGTATCGAATGGTGTACAAGTGAAACTGACTAACTAAATACCTTTTAAATTCGTGCTTATATAGTTAAAAAACATTTGTTAT
Organism: Saccostrea cuccullata; assembly: GCF_032062105.1. NCBI lineage: Eukaryota > Metazoa > Mollusca > Bivalvia > Ostreida > Ostreidae > Saccostrea > Saccostrea cuccullata. The sequence continues at coordinate 35,745 of NW_026930058.1, forward strand.
TCCTAACCTTTTGCTAAATGGTAGTTTAAATGTTTGCTCAACACCTGAATTATGATATCGCATCTTTAAATTACATGTAACCTTTTGTACATTTGGTATATTTACATTTTATTTATTATTCTTGTAGTTACACATTAAAAGTTCGTAAAAAATATGAACGTGAATTAGACCCAATGCCTGATGATACCGAGTACTTAACAAGATTATTCTTTCAATTAAGTGTAACTCTACAGTTATTTTGCGTAACCAACTCTCGAACAGCCCACATAACTAAGTATTGCTTACGCCTTTATTAATTATTTTTTCCCAATAATTAGTCCTAAAACATTTAAAATATTTAATAGATCATAATTCATATGTTAAGATATCCCGTCTTTATTATTTTTATCTGATTATTCTTTGTCAAGTAAAGTTACGCCATTTTGAGAGAATGAAACAAAGTACGATTTACTAAATGTTGTGATTAATTAGCGTACTAATTAATTCGTTCAATTATGTAAATCGCACTTCACCTGAGTATACCCCGATAAACCAGACTTATTTCATAGCGGTCCGGATTTCTTTCTTAAATAGTGTTTATATATATTTCCAATTCAACATGTAACTATGTAAAAAGATAGTGTTTATAATGCTAGTTGTTTTTGGTTTCTCTTTTTCCTTTGATCTTATGACTTTTTAACTTTTTTCTTTGTCCCGCAGAAGGGACAGAGCGTCCCGAAAACTGTTGGTCATTCTTAGTGCTTTATATACATCTTCCTGTAGATGTATATTTAAAAAAAAAAAAATAGCTGCAGCAGGCTTATAGAAAACAATTTGAGTACAATATTGGGAGGACGACTCATAAAAATTTAAGTTAGTCATCAGGCTTTATTATTAAAATCAAGTCTTATTATGAGGGTTTATAGTTATGATCTCTCTCTCTCCCTCTCTCTCTCGTCTCGATGTTTCCTGTATCTATTTATATTTTAATATTGGGCTAGTTATATTCCTGCACTGTTAGTATCTTGAGAAAATGAAATTTTACAATAATTGTCGATGACCAACTATTTCTTTTCTCCTCTTTTTGTCAGTAAAATATTAATTGTAATATCCATTTTTATGCATTGACTGATGTATTTACCCAATTTTTTTACCTAATGGACTTTCAATACTGGTATAAAAAACTAAAGGAAATAAAAACGTAAATTTTCATGTATAATTCTACGTGGAAAATTGAAACATATAATTAATTAATTGCTTTAATAAAATAAAGGAAGTAAATGTATAAATATAAAATACAACCTGGAGAATTAAAATAAATAATATATCAAATCGTATTTTAATCATCATAATAGATTTACACAGCACATTAACACGGTTTGCTTGTATGTAGTGTTTGGATTTATATCAAATTAAATCAACACGTTTGATTTTATATCCCAATCGACAGATCAATATGCTCTTTTGATCGGTTGACGCGCTGATTGGTTAATCGCTAATCCTGATTGAAAGCTCCGTAAAGAAATACCGAACCCGCGTTCGCTCGCTGGGACCGCTACTGAATTTTGGGTTCGCTCTCTTTGTCCGCCTCGGGTTCGCTGGTTCGCTCGGGGTCCGCTACGGTTTCGCTTTGGGTCCGCTCTGGGTTAGCTCGGGGTCAGCCCTAGCGGACCCCGAGCGAACCCGGAGCGGACCCAGAGAGCGAACCCGGGGTCCGCTCCGGGTTCGCTTTCTGTTAGGTTGTGTCCGGTCGGTACTGTACGTGTCGCCCGAACTTGTGTCGGCCTATCATGTTCTTACAGCCTACAAGACAGGGAAAATTAAGTCGCCAGACCATCGACCTAAACGTGACCTAGGCATAATTAACCAAAGAGTTAAAATTGAAGTGAAAAAATGTCAACTTAATCGTACCGTTGCTCAGTATGATGTACACTGACCCCCCTATTTTCTTTGCGATTTTGAGTCATATTATATGAGTACTTATCCGAAATATAGATCTCAAAAGATCATGATCTACCAAATTTCACGAGTGTCATAACTTAAATGTTGTTTTGAATGATATACATCACATTTGCATTGTTTATCTATTCATTATATTTCGAATGTACTGTGCTTCCAATATTGGGAAAAGATAAATATATTTCACCATGTATATTATATTATTATAACCTTATTTTCTTATCCTACATGTATGTTCTAAAGTCATTTAATACATGCATGCCCACATGCCTAATAAATAATTTATACATCTGAATCAGTTAATGTTTATATAACAAACCTGAAAACATGTACAAATCTTTCTAAATTGAGGATTTTTTCCTCTAGGTGAAATGGACAGAGAACAAAAAGAGCTTGGGGAAGAGAAGTCTGATGATCATGCCTTGTCAGATTGTGGAATGGAAGAACAGGATGACATACTGAGTATAAATGAGATCAGCAAGAATGCAAACTTTCCATCGGAAGACATTAGCAAAAAAGAATATTTCGCGTCAAAAAAAGACGTTTCAGACCAGAAAAACAGCAACTTAGGCCAACAGGAGAGCAGTGATAGAATAAATTCAGAAAAGCTTAAGATAGGTGAGTTTAAAATTTGTTTGAGAATACATTTTTGGAAAATACAATCCCGTTTTCTTGAGTGGTTGTATTAGAAAGGAATAACCCTAAAAGGGAGACTTTTACTAGGTGAATATTTTCTGTTGTAATATACTACAAAAACTTGATAAACGTCTCAATAATATTTTTAGAACAAATGTTACACCTTCCCTCGACAAACTTTGCCAAGATATTAAAATATGTTAAAGAAGTCACGATAAATAAAATTCTTTTGGGTTTTTTTGCCTGAAAATCACATATTTGATTTCATAATTAACATCACAAGTTTTAGCTTTACTGGTCAGAGACCATAAGCGCTTATGCAATAGTAAGGTGTCCGTCGTCCGTCCATCTGGGTGTCTGTCTCTGTATGTCTGTCTGTCTGTATGTAAACAATTTTTCAAAACGCTATCTCCTACAGTTTTGGTCTGATTTTAATATAACTTGGCACACAATGCAAGCAGACTACACGAAGATTCATAAAATAGTGCATCATTTTTTGATTTCGATAAATGGTGTTGCCATTGTTATTAAAAATAGAAATGCTTTTGAAATTCCTTTAAAAGCTACTCTTTCTACAGTTTTAGTCTGATTTCAATATACAATGTACTAGTAACCTTGAAAAAACCTAGTCTACTCTACGAAACATAAAATAGTGCATCAGTTTTTGATTTAGATGAACAGTGTTGCCATGGTTACTAAAAATAGAATTTTCTGTGAAATTCTTTTCAAACACTACTCCTTCTACAGTGTTGGTCTGATGGGAATGACTTCTTTTCTCATCCTTTGTTATAAGTGCAAACCAGTAGAGCTACAGTCTCGACAGAGACTTCTGGTTTTCTTTCTTGATTTAAAACTACTCGATAATAGGACTGATCAGCACTTAAGTCGTAAAAAGTTTGATACAAGAAAATATTAAATTGCCCTTTTCATTTAGATTTGCAATACCCTAAAAATGTTCCTTTTTAGTGCAAAAGTGTCACAAGATTATTGACATGCATTTATTTGTAAGATTTGTTCAATTATAGATAATATTTAAACAATTTTACGTAAAAAAAGATTAATCTATTTTTCACCATAACATCTGATAAAATATGATAAAGGTTGAAGTAATCAACCAAAGACTTAAAATTTAAGTGTAAAAGGTCAACTTATAGTAGATCAGTAAGATGAACACCGACCCCCTTTTTTCTTCGATCTTTAGTCATACTATGTGATTACTTGTCCAAAATATACTTATCAAAAAACTTTTGATTTACCAAATTTCAAGAGTAAGATACCTTTAGTGTTATATAGAATTATAAGAATCATATTTGCAATGTTTATCTATTTTTGATGTGCTACAAATATTGGAAAAAGATAAATATTTTTCACCACATATTATATTATTATAACTGAATATTTCATTAAATATTATATTATCATAACTGAATACTCTTATCATATGTTCTTAGTGTCATTTAAATACATGTATGTCCACAAGCCAAATAAATAATAGATACATCTGAACTAGTTTATGTTTATATTACAAACTTGAGAACATATCAAAGTCTTCTTATGTTGAGGATTTTTTCCTCTAGGTGAAAAGGACAGAGATAAAAAAGAGCCTGGGAAAGAGAAGTCTGATGATCATGCCTTGTCAGATTGTGTAATGGAAGAACAGGGTGACATACTAAGTATAGATGAGACCAGCGAGACTACAAACTTTCCATCGGAAGACATTAGCAAAAAAGAATATTTCGCGTCGAATAAAGACGTTTCAGACGAGATAAACAGTTACTTAGGCCAACAGGAGAGCAGTGAAAGAATAAATTCAGAAAAGCTTAAGATAGGTGAGTTTAAAATTTGTTTGAGATTACAATTTTAAAAATTCACATGAGTGGTTCTATTAGAAAGGAATAACCCTAAAAGGTAGAAACGTGCAGTAAATGGCTATCAAAGAACTATTATACCATTTACTTGAACTTATATTCTACATAATAAAAAGTCATGTTCTTTTCGAAGAGTAAATGCTGTTTGAAGATTATTTGTATTAATGTTTAGGTGTAGGGTATAGAATTAATATTTCATAATAAAGGATAAATTTTTATAAGAATGAGGTTTCTGATGTATTTTTTAAATTTTGATTAAATGGTAACCTACAGGTTTTCAATTATTACAAGCAACCATCAATAAAAACTACATGTATATGCAAGAGTTTCATAATAATGCAAGAACATATTTTGCCAATTCAATTGCATGAGGCGCAGGTTCGGCAACAATAAAGAGTAAATGGTTTTTTTAAAGAATTGTTTTCCTTTAGATAAAGCAGACATAGAAAAAACCAAGGAAGAGGGAGGAGAAAGGGAGTTAAATGAGGAATCTTTCAAAAATGATATAGCAGAAAAACATAGCAACACGCTACATTTTGATGAAACGAACGAGACAGCAGACTCTGAAGAAGTGTCAGAGGAAATAATCAGTGATTCAAAACATCAGGAGGATAGGGATAGATTCATTTCAAAAGAGCTTAGGAAAGGTGATATTGAATTATTATTATACAATTATAGACTCTTTTGGTGTTGAATATGGTTTGTTATTCACCAGAAAAATATTCATATTGACCGAGGCGAAGCCGAGGTCAATATTGATATATTTCTGGTGAATAACAAACCATATTCAACACCAAAAGAGTCCATAATTGTTTTATTATATAGTCGGGAACAAGACATTGAAGGCTGTATGACGACATCATTTTCATTTGCGATCTTCCATTGCTGAGAATTAAAAAATCTCCGAATTATTGCTTGTCACATCTGTGTTTTCCTTTCCGAGTTTCGCTAAGTGTAAGACGTCCAAATGTTAAAAATAACCCTGAAATTGGTTTAAATAATTGTTTTTCTGTTCAGATACGTAGCTCACTGCGGCCGTTGCAACCATTGTTTACAACATTGTTTGATATTTTGATTGTGACGTCACAATGCCGTTTCAGGCGCATTGACCCTCCGGTGAATACGGCCTAAAATCCGGTGAATATGTAGTGTTATGAACTGTTTGCGTTTGTATAGATTATATAGGGACTATAAATAGACTATATAATAAACACATATATTTGAAATTAACATTCATATTTTCTTGAAATGTTTGTATAGACTTATCTCATTTTATATAATTGACATATCTATCTGACCCTAAATCTGAATACAAATCGTAAAAGGATTGTTTCCTCCATTTTTGTTCCTAATTCTCGTTACCCTTCAGACCCCTATATAAAGGCCAGGACTTAGTCATTGTTTAGTGTAATGAGTCGACACCAGCGTAGACGGACATATGCTATACAACACTCGCGATCGGTAGCGAGAATAAAAATGGATAGATTCATCGTCTAATACAGGAAAGAAAGAAACCACAGAAATTTTCAAAATGAAATCGGAAATAGCATATGTCTACATGTATATACGAGTCGCGTTCAGCTTTAAAGCATTTTTACTGATCTTATAGTGGTCTCCATATTTTGAAAAACCTTTAATGTTTAGGATGATATAATTTAAAAAATAAAAAAAATGAAAAAAAAAAATGTAATCAAATGGGATGTAGAATAATTTATTTTAACCCTGCAAGTGAATAAAGTGGACACAGGTTTCATGTACATCTTTAAATGTTTTCTGTTTGAAGTGTATGGACACATATAATGCACTATAATGCATAAAATTAAGAGTAGAAATGTTCGAAATTAAAACCCCTCACTAGTATCGTCAATCCACGCTGTGTTCTGCACAGAGTTTAACAAAATGGATACATCCGTGAAAAATAAACTGGTTTTCTAAATAGGGCAAGAACTCTGTATTGTCAATGTTTACGATTCATCGGATTTGTTCAATTTTTTAAGTCTGCATACACCAATGAGCACGGACTGACAATATACTTTGAGCGCGTTTTCCTTTCGAGTGTTTTTACTCGGAATTCTCTAGATTTTAGTTTTACTATTTTTCATTAATATACAGCAAAATTGCCACTTTTGCAAGTGCACGGATGTGTCATTAAACGTATATATTGGAATAGCATTTGACAAGAAAATATAATTAAAATCTTATTTCAACTTTTAGGACAGATGGTGCAAATAAAAAATGGATGCTTGGATTGGTATATATGTTTTGGCCTAATTTCATTGCAAATGAAGAAAAAATCAAATATCTAGAATATAAAGAAATTGTAAACCTTCTGTGATGTTCAAAAGTCTGCCTTTCTGAAACCATCCTTATTAATCTATACAAATATTTTTCACTTTAAATTCCATTTTTGTGCAAATTTGAATAAAAAATTAAAAACTACGCGGTGAAAGTTATTCATTTAATTCATTTAAACATAACCTAGGTTGTTATTTTAGAATTCTTTGTCAAAAGTTTGTTTTTATCATCTGTCCTTAAAACAAAATAAAAGATAAAATTTAAAAAATAAATTTAAAAAATAAATTTTAAAAATATAGGAATAAATAAAATAAAATACTTAAAGCCGCTTAATCCGAAATAGGCACGTATTATCCTACACAATAAAAGTACATAGTATGTCCTTACATAGAAAATATATGAAAATAAATGATAAGATTTTTTAAATACTTTAAAACATCAATCCTCATTGAATATAATCCACAGTAATTTCATATTAATATGCACATTTAAAAGAATAGAGGAAAATCATACATTTTAAAAGATTTCTTTTTTTAGAAAGTATAGTAACGAAGGCTTAAATATTGTCCGTGTACAGTTGCGAAAAAAATTGCTCGGGTTTGTTCTTCATAATGAGATATAAGAAATGAATTTTATTTTTCTACCATTGCAAATTGCGATATCGTCATAGGATTAGTTTTTGTGTGATCCAACAAAAATTTTTTTTTTAACTTTTGAATTTTGGTATTTTTTAAAAGAAAAAGACTTTAGGGATATAATTTGACAAAAGTTGAAACAATTTATGGACAATTATTTTTCAAGTAGAAAACTATCATATTTGTTTCGTAATTAGTAACGAATTAAGCGGCTTTAATAAAAACATTATGAAAAGATGATCAATATTGACTCAAAATATAGAAATCAGATTGATCGTTCAAAGTAAAATATATTTTCATCAAAATATATTTTATTATTATTTTTTTTAATCCACACTACAATCAGCAACAAAATGATTGTAAGCAAGAATTAACAAAGTATATACACTGTCTCCTCATAGCGTATTAAATGATAAATTTTATCATAGTATGATTCTAGATCTGTATCAAAAGTGTGATTCCAATACGATTGATTTTTTTGCTGAAGAAAAGAAAACATTCTGAATACGAGCGCAAATAATGATAATTCACATACTTTTGCATAAAGTGTGTGTATGTCATGCAACCATGGATATTTTCCTGCAATTTATTTTTTAGTAATATCTCGTTTACATATTCGGTGAATCAAAATAGCGGTGTGGTAGCTATTTTTCAAACTTTCCTCATACAATTCTTTTATCAAACAATAACCCCTGCTTTACAAATGAAGGAATAGAACATGTTTATTTACAACAGCTAATATATATTTATGTCTTTTGATAGTTGGAATACACCTTGATGGTTACGAAGTGTGGAAAACAGAGGTGTCAGGTAAAGTAATGTTATATCGACAGCTAATTTCCATCATATTAAGTTACATTAGTCATTTGATTTCATATACATTGTTTAACGAATTTGATGATTTTTCACTCGAATATTGACCTCACCTCACATTACCTCGGCTTCAAATTAAGTTAGGTCGCAAATTTGCATTTGACATCAGTCTTGGTACACAATTTCGATGATTCGATTGCTTGTATTGTGCACATTTGATTATGATGTCAGTTACATGTACGTCACAAAACAACATTACGATGTTTCCCGTTTTATTCTCTACAAATGACTTCAAGTCTGTACGAATCAAGGATATTAAAGTGCATGCTATTGTCTGTAAACCTCGTATATATTTTATAATGAAATTTCAGTCTAAGTACATGTATTCTGATGTGATTTTGTGAAATGTTGTAGTATTAATTAAATACAATACCAAATGAAAGGAATAATTTATATTGTAAGTTTAACTAAACTGCTAAAAAATCAGTCTGAATAAATCGGCATAAAACTTATGGTATGCAGGAAGAAAGTTATCATGAATAAAATTTACTTGGGTGAGAAATTGAGCGGTCGTATGTGCTCACGTTATTTGGAACTCAGATAGCATGCGTATAGCAGTATGACTGCCTTTCAATGCGGGGCGTATACTTTTCAGCATGGAATCAGTCCTCATCACTAAAGACGGGTTAAATTTCAGCATTATTGTTTGGTTGTTATGTACTTAAATCTCGTGTACTCGCCTTGTTTGCTGGCTAATGAATTGTGAAAAAGATTTAAAAAACCAAATCTAAAGAAACACCCGAACTTTAAGACCTACAAGACACTGTCAACAAATAACAATGATAATTTTTTCTACATGTATTTTTGTTTTTAGAAAAAGCTCAATGTGTAAAAGCTAAATGCAATTGTTTTACAATTTGCCTATTGAAATTTTATTCAGAGAGTTCGAAATTAACAAGTTTTTAAAAGATTTATTTGTGATTTTCCATAGTAGATCGAGAAGGGTCATTCATTTCTAAGCTTTTGTTTACTTTTAGCCTAACGTTGTGCAAACTTGTGCAAATGACAAATGACGCTATAGATATTTATTCAACGTTAACTAGTGTGAAAGTAGGATGTTCGCAAAAGATTAGCTATATTGGCTGGTACCTAAAATAAAAAAAAATCAACGTTTTTTTCTATAGGAAACGAGATTTTTTTACCTGTATGACGTAGGAGGGTTGTCCGTAAAGTTCGCGGAGAAGCTAAAATAAAAATAATATAAAAATAGTGTCATTGATATATATCATTAACATATTTATAATCTTTCACTATTTTTGAATAACAAAATGTAAAATTATATTCATTTTCAAATATCTAATTACAGTTATAGCTTCATTATTAGATTTGATATGTTGACCCGGAGCACAACAATATTTTGAGTAAAAAAAATATTATTTACTTGATAAATATAATTTGTATTTTAAAAAATATGAGGTTAAAAATATAAAATCTTCAAATCTGCAAAATTTGAACGGTCAGAGTTTAGTAATGACTGAGAAATCGAGGTTATAATCTATTTTAAAGACAGGATCAGGATGGTTAAAAAAGGGACGTTTTCGGAAAAGGTGGAACAGAGAGCAGTGAAAATATTCTGCGTAGACATCGGAAAAAACAGAGATCCATAAATGCTGTTATCAGTCGGGTATTTGAAAAAAAAACTGTTTTAATTATTTAAGTCGAATATATAATCTTCGGACGAAAGGAGCAGTTTACATGATGACAAGCGTGATGAAAACCATCATTCCGAAATTATAAATCGACGTCCGGTTGCCCAGGATGTGCTATAGAACGAAAAAAAGACACTCCCGCTGTTTGGCCCTAAGTGCTGAGTACAGGACAAAATCTGCAGCTCTCCAAAATGTTAAACATTATGCAATCAATCAATCCGAAAAACGAAGACAAAGCACTACCAATGGGCTACGACGACAATACATATTCAAGCTTAAAGTTATTAGATGAAGGATTCATAATACAGCAATGACAAGGACTGTTTTGAATTATTACTTAAGATAAAAATTACCAAAAATAAAAAAAAAATATGGCGGTTCTTGTTGGGTGGGTACACAACAGGTTATAAAGTGGAAATGCATTTTCTCTTTGTTACTCTGGTCTAACACTGGGTATAAAGTAACCAGAGTTAGCTTGCTAAGTTTGTAGTTATGATAAGCAATGTCCTTTTTGTGCCTCTTTCCAAATTGTAAATTTCATGATCTCTGTATTAAAACACGAATCAAATTCAATTGTTGATAAGTTGTCACATGCTACTATGACCTATAAGGCCCTGGGCCTCTTAACAACTCCGTTTTACATTAAAATCAATCAAAGCAGAAGTTAACTTTTTTTAAGTATCAGTTAACTAGAATACTCTTTACCTAGTGGTACCATGCCTGCATCATTTATATATTTGCATTAACTTTGAAGACAGAAGGCCCAATGTTAAGGTCATAAAACTGATTAATCTGACACAAAATTGGTGATAGCTTCTTTCTTCTTAAGTTTTTTTAATGAAATTGAGCGACAGCTTTCCGTGACTGAAGGTGGATCCCTGTTTTTTTTTTAAGGCTAAAAGAATAAAAAGCCAAAGTCAGAAATTAGCTTAAAATTGAAATGTTAATTATTTATTAAACATTTTGCATTTTCAGTTCGTCCATCCTAATCTGTTTTCATTGTATTCATGAAATATTACAGCATGACTAACTTTGTTCTTTTTTTGTAGAAAAATACAAGGAGTTGTCAAATGAAGAACGTGCTGCTTTATTTGCCTTACTTTGCAGCGATAAAAATACCTTCACTCTTGAAGACACAAAAACATTAATTAAAAAGGTGTCTGAAATGGTTGGGACACTGGACATAAGTGAAAGTATTCAAACATTGCAATCGAAAGGACTCGTATCCATTGAGAACCAAAATGTGACATTTGCTTCAGATGATGTCCAAGACGAGACAATGTTTGATTACGTGCGCACATGTTTGATAAAAAGCAAAGATTTTAGTCAAGAAGAATGCGTGTTTAATATTGTGAATTGGCGTTCAAACAGTCAATATGATCTTTTTATTAAGAGACAATTACTTAATATATCGCTAGAGAGTTCTGTGATATATTTTAGATCGCAAAATTACCGGACAGGGAAGTTTTTTCGCTGCTTAGCCACACAAAGTAGAAATATTGGCATAAACAATCCAATTACAAAAATAGACACATTTACCAAATATGAAGAGATACTAACCAAAATCATTTCTAAGCTTGGAAGAGATATACTCATTCATGATATCTTGGATGATAAACCATTGCATTCTATGATTTCAAGCCAGTGTAAGTACCCTTCATTTTCTTTTCATGAAACATTTAGAGATAACGAATAGTATTTAAGGTAAAAAAAATCCATAAAGCAATGCAAAATAGGAGCATAATAAAAGACCTCCAAAACATCAGAGGTTGGATCAGGTGCCATGAAGGAGTGAACGGGCCCTGCTGATTGGTCAAACCCGCCCATTGTCATGATCGGGAAAAACGCAAGTGAGTTAAGTCTAGTTATAGGTGTTTCTTTCCAAAAAATCTAGTATAAATCCTGTAAAATTAAATAAGATTTATACCATATATACAGAGAAAGTTAACTTTTATTTTCTTATTCATACTCAGTACCCACAGCATGCTTAAGCTAGTACACATTAAGGCGTCATTGTTCATTTTCATTTATGGTAATAAAACACTCCAACAAAACAATGATACATGTATATCAATTTGATTTTATATAAATAAGGAAGAATATGAAGGAAAATACTCTAAAAATACATAAAAATTGCTGCACAAATCCTATGCATTTTCTAAATTGAGTGGAATTTGAGGACAATTGCATTAGATTGTGATTTTTACCCTGTTTAACTGTAATACTAGGAATACACGGGTTTGTTAAGGCAGTACGCGGATCAAAATTCGGCAAATTCTTTTTTTCTCAAATGTAACACTTACTAATAAATCGGAATAATCATGTATAAAACTTTTACTATCATTATACATTCTACAGACTTCAATGGTACTTACATTACAGGAAGCATAACACCACCAGGTCACCACGTGGCGTCTTTAATTAGAAAATATGTCTTAATGAACAAGTGAAAATTGCAACACTACCCCGGGGACATTTAATTTCAATTTGGAAAAAATAGTTATGTAAAAACATCCCTGTACCATAAAAATTGTTGCTAGAATCCTACTGTTCTATCAAAAATTATAATTATTCAACACCTTCGGACGAAACCTTCCCAAAACTTTTACATTTTGTAGTGCATTAAGTCCCGTTAACCATACGATTCTAGCAGCACTTTCTAAAAACAATAGAATAAGAACTTTAAATAAAAACAAAAAACAAGTTTCAAAGTATGCGGCGTAGCTTGAACTTTTGCATCTTTTTGTTACGAACGACAGATGAAAGGCTGATCGTCAAGTAAACACACTTTTTTTATTGTACTAATAAATTGTTGAATAATTTTAGCAGACCTTATCAATATGCTTTATTCCAACATGAATCACACATGATATTTATTGTAAATGCTTTTAATCTCCAATTTCTTGTGTTTGTTTACATGAATTTTCGTTACGTTTCACTTTGACTTTGCTAATATATTGATCATTAGTTATGACGTCACGGGTTTGGAATTTAACCCCTGTGATAAATACTTAGACCCAGAAACGACAAGATTCAGTCAATGTTATGCCTCTGCATATTCGGATTTAATGTTATGACCTCAAATCAATTTATGATATCGATTTAAAGAAAATGTATTATCTAAAATTCACGTCATATATCTTACTATGACGGCATTTCATATTGGCGAGTAAAAACTGTAACCTTTACCTATCTGCGTTGTAACTGAATTATTGCAGTGTTGAAATTTTCACAGCAATACGAGTATCTTAAATCCTTGGAATTTTCTGCATCTATTTATGCCTTGTTTCTGTAGAACAAAGTAAGGTATACCCTTGTGCCAAGCGCTTTTGTTGATATTCCTTATTATGCCTTTCGGACTTGTACATTCCGTCCGTATTGTTTTGAAATTTATTATTCGTAAGATGATATCCAGTTTGAAATTCACGGACACCAGGTTGGCAAAACAATGTCAAGATTTAGCCCGGAAATGTGTAAGTTATTTACTTAAAACATGACTGTTAATAATAATGAAAATTTTATAGTTATAAAAAAGACTGTCCGAGATTAAAGGACTGCTATTTATTGTAATAGATATTTATGCATTAACAAGTTGAAACAATAAATGCTACTACATGACGGTGTGCGTGAATTTCTTAGCTGACTGAGTGCACAACGAGTGCAACATTTCATCACAAGGGAAGATGCCGCCAACCAGAGAGTCGAAAGATCCTGAGCTACAGGACAAGAAGCGTCGACGTTCAAAGCAAAAGGGCAAGTTACATAGAATAAACAACAGATTTAGAGAGTTAAGTTATATGGAGGACCATAGTGTACTACGAAATATTCTTAGTGATATGAAAATATCCTATGATAATTTAGAAAGAAGTCATGCAAAATACATACAACTTTTAGATCTTGATAATGAATTACAAGCAAGTGAACATGAAAATGTTGATAGAGACATGGACAACTTGTACAGCAAATTATGTGAGTGCCGTTTACATTTGACCAGATTAGCAGAAAATACTAAACAAAAAGAATTAGAGAACAAAACAAAAAAGTAAAAAAAAAAAACAAAAAAAACAACAAACAAAAAAAGTAAACAGTTATAGTTAAAAAACTTGATGCACCTTCATTTAACGGTGCAATATGGGAATACCCAAGTTTCAAAAGAGATTATGAATGTATTATGGTACTATCGTATGGTTTAGACCCATTTGCATTAAAAGTCATTCAAGGAGTCGATCACAATTAAGAAGAAATGTGGAACAGACTGCTGTTAAAGTACGGCAGACCAGAGAAACTTACAGATTCAATTTTAAGTGACATCCAGAAGCTCAAAGTCATAGCAGATGTTGACTTTATCAGTTTCATAAACAACGTAGAAGTGATTGAAAGATGTTATTTATATTTAAAATGAATGAAAAGAGAGATGAACACAGCAACAATGGTAAATGACATTGAAAAAATTCCACCCTCTGTTAAAAAAAAAAGAATGGATTCTACAAAAGAAGAAACATGCTTGGAAAATAGAAGAGTTTCTCCAATTACTTGAATTTCTGTTAGAAGAAAAGAATGCCATGGAATAAATGCAATCTGAAATAAGGAACAACACTAAAGCAAAATACACCCATGTAGCAGAGACATAACAGTAAATAACTTCGTAATATGATTGAGACTAGATCAAAGCATGATGATGCCAACAAATTCAGAGACAAATTCATATTCTCAGATCAAGCACAATGAAGAAGTCCTCCAAAAGATTGTAAACGGCCTAGGAAGCATCAATGAAATTGTTCGTCAGGACGACATCAAACAAATCAAAATCTATTAAGATTCAGTCGATCTGCTATGCCAAACTCGTTTTGATCAACCATTTGTCGGGAAGTGAAATAAATTCAATGCATATCAAGAATACAAAATCGCCGAAAGATCAGTTTGATAGTTTCCTAGACATTGAAAGGTTAGGAACCTACTGTCAACCAAGATATTAAGGGTCTCGATGTGGACATGGTGTTGTTGGTTCACAATTTACACCATTGAAGAGGAGCATGAACTGAACATGATTGAGACTGGATTAAATCATGATGATGCCAACAAATCCATATTCTCGAGTCGATCAACTAAGTGTTCAGACGATGCACAATCAAGAAGTCCTCCAAAAGGTTGTAGACGTCCTAGCAAGCATCAATGAAATTGTTCGTTAAGGACAACATCAAAGAAATCAAAATCTATCAAGATTCAGTCGACCCTCGCCATCACAAAGGAGTTGTTGGTACCATAACAGTGATACACATGATATTTACCAGTTGTGGAATTTCAACAGAAAGGACGTTAGTGGTAAAATGGACTTACTTAAAACAAGATGTATTTGTGAAACACTATGCGCCCGGCGGCAACAAAGTTCAAAAATCTATTTTTAGCATATTGATCACAGTCAAGGTCACAAGGTCATTGACCATGATGTCATTCGAGTAAATCAGTGGAGTATGCATACTCAATATGAACTTTATGAAGTCCCTATCTCCTATGGTTCAAAAATTATGGCAAAAAGTGAAAAGAGCTATTTTTAGCATATTGGTCACAGTCAAGGTACAAGATCATTGACCGTGATGTCGTTTGAAAGGACTCTATCGGTGGAGTATGCATACCAAATATGAAGTCCCTATCTCCTTTGGTTCAAAAATTATGACAAAGAGTGGAAAAAGCAATTTTTAGCCTATAGGTCACAGTCAAGGTCACAAGGTCATTTGACCATGGCGTCATTTGAAAGAACTTAATCGGTGGAGTATGCATACCAAATATGAAGTCCCTATCTCCTTTGATTCAAAAGTTATGGCAAAAAGTGTAAAAAGCTATTTTTTGCATATAGGTCACAGTCAAGGTCACAAGATCATTGACCGTGCTGTCATTTGAAAAGACTTTATCGGTGGAGTATACATACCAAATATGAAGTCCCTATCTCCTTTGGTTTAAAAGTTATGACAAAGAGTGAAAAAAGCTATTTTTAGCCTATAGGTCACAGTCAAGGTCACAAGGTCATTTGACCATGATGTCATTCGACTTAATCAATGGAATATGCATACTTAATATGAAGTCCTTATCTCTTATGGTTCAAAAGTTATGGCAAAAAGTGTAAAGAGCTATTTTTAGCATATGGGTCACAGTCAAGGTCACAAGATCATTGACCCTGCTGTGGTTTGAAAGGACTTTATCGGTGGAGTATGCATACCAAATATGAAGTCCCTATCTCCTATGGTTCAAAAGTTATGACAAAGAGTGGAAAAATATATTTTCAGCCTATAGGTCACAGTCAAGGTCACAAAGTCATCTGACCGTGGTGTCATTTGAAAGAACTTAATAGGTGGAGTATGCATATGAAGTCCCTATTTCCTTTGATTCAAAAGTTATGGCAAAAAGTGTAAAAATCTATTTTTAGCATATAGGTCACAGTCAAGGTCACAAGATCATTGACCTTGATGTCATTTGAAAGGACTCTATTAGTGGAGTATGCATACCAAATATGAAGTCCCTATCTCCTATGGTTAGAGAGTTATGACAAACAGTGGAAAAAGCTATTTTAGCATATAGGTCACAGTCAAGGTCACAAGGTCATTGATCTTGATGTCATTTGAAAGGACTTTATTAGTGGAGTATGCATACCAAATATGAAGTCTTCATCTCTTATTGTTCAAAAGTTATGGCCAAGGTTAAAGTTGACAACAGACAAACAGACAGGACAAAAACAATATACGCCCGGGATCCATCGATCCGGGCGCATAAAAATCGAGGCTGCTTCATTTGTCTAAAAACAGGACAAATCTCGAAATACACCATTGAAGAGGAGCATGAACTGAACATGATTGAGACTGGATTAAAGCATGATGATGCCAACAAATGATGACCATAAATTACATGTGTATCTATGAAAACGGAATTCATCGGAACTACCTAATAACTTAAAAGCCTAAGCTGCTATAGGCTGTTTACGGTCAACAGAACAACGCCTGAAAAAAAATGGCGATGAACGCACATCAGGAATATCAAAAACAGATAGGTATCATCCACACCACTTCGAATTGTGTTCAACTCTTCTGTTTCCTATGTGGGTCATGTTATTAATGACTACTGGGCTAAAGGACCAAACGTTTTAAATGACCTTCTTTTCATCTTGTTGAAGTTTTAAGAAAATCAGGTTGGTTTTGTTGATGATATCTCCAAAATGTATAACTCGATTTATCTTTCCATAGAAGATCAGCATAAACACAGATTTTTAAGGAGAAGTTGTGAAGTTGACAGACCACCGGATCATTATGTGCTGACCAGTGTTCCATTTGGAGATCGCCCCAGTGGTGCTATAGCTATTATAGCTCTCAATAAAACAGCTGAAATGCTGGAGGATGTTTACCCAAAGGCTGCCAGTGTTATAAAAAACATCATCTATGTTGATGATATTTTAGCATCAGATTCCTTATTTGAGCAAGTACTGCAAATGCAATCAAGCTTTGGAATGCGGTGGCTTTTACATAAAGCATTGGATTATATCAGGAGGCCATCATCAGGAAATTGATGAAATCAACATAAATTAATACAGAAACAGAAAAGGTGTTACATGTAGGACTAGTTTGGAAACCTGTTGATGATGTATTTACTTTAAAAGTGCGATTGAATTTCTCCAGGAAACAAAGTACAAAAGCCATGAAGCGAAATCAACCAATAGGTTGAAGGAAATTCCTGAGATTTTTTACAAGAAGAATGGTACTCAGCCAATTTGCAGGAGTGTATGACCCTTTAGGACTGATTGTTCTCTAAGTGCAAAATCTCTCATGAGGAATTTATTCAAAGGAAACCAGAGTTAGTCTGAAGTGTGGGATAAACCTTTATCAACAGAAATGAGACAGCAATGGATAGAATTTTTCAATGGACTCTTTCAGTTAGAATCACTGTGCATTCCCAGATGTTTAAAACCAGTTACTGTCAATGGAAATACGGTCTTGGTGCTTTTTTCTGACGGCGGCAATCTTGCTTTTGGAGCGTGAGCGTACATAAGATGGGAGAGTGCCTTCGAACACTTATAACGTCAGATTAATTTTTGCAAAAAATCGGATTAGGCTAGTTAAGCAACTTTTCATTCCAAGACTTGAGATTTGCGGTGCTGTGCTGTCTGCTAGAAAAAGGGAAACAATTGTGGAAACTATGACTTTTACATTTCTGACAGTAATTCATCTTACTGATTCCGCAATTGTCCGTGCCCAAATTCAAAAGCAAAGTTGCGGTTTTGGTACATTTGTCGCCAATAGGATTGCCGAGATTCAATCAAAGACACAAAAGGCTGAATTGTTTTGGATTCATTCTGATCAAAATCCTGCGGATCTTACAACAAGGATTACACATCCCAGCATATTTAACAATGATTCAGGGTTGCAGAAAGGACCAGAATACTTACACTATCCTATTAAACAGTGGCCAATTAAAAAACGGTTGATGTTCTAGATATTCCAGATTCATTGGTGTACAGTTTGTTGACAGAAAATATTGAAGTGCGAATCATCCTCGACTCGGATGCTGGAATTGATACACACCACAAGAATCTCATCCTTGAATAAACTATACAGACTCACTGGTATTTTGCAACTTATATTCAACGCGCACTCATTAAATAAGATCGTGAAAAATTTAACAGCTTATATTATAAGAGAGGATGAAAAGGCTTGGATTTTACATACTCAAATGGACCTACCAAACAACGCTATCAGAGGTTTCCATTTACAGAATATGTAGTGAAAGCAATACACGTTGAAGATCATGCAGGGATTGACGTTACTCTAGCAAAGATCTGTAACAGGGTATGGATACTGTAAGTAAAAAACAACATTATAAGCAGAATTAAATTTAGGTGTGTAATATGTAGAAGAAACTCAAAACAATGCAAAGTCAACAGATGGATCCAATGCCAGAGACAAGATTTAAACCGAACCCTCCCTTCTACATATGTGCTGTTGATTTGTTTGGACCTCTTGTAATCAAGGACGGCGCAGTTAAGAAGAGGACTCATGGTATAGGTTATGGTGTCTTGTTTAATCGCTTAGTTTCAAGGGCAGTATTTATAAACATAGCATACGGATATGATATGGGCAGTTTCCTTATGGTACAACGACGTTTTGTTTCCATCAGCGGATATCCCAGAAAAATGATTTCTGAGATAGGCACTCTACTACTTGCTGCAGGGAAAAAATTACAAAAAGTTTAACATACTTGGGACTGAGAAGATATCAAGAAATTTGGGATAGCTAGAGGCATGGATTGTTAGATAACAAAGTCAGCGGACGCACCGAGAAAACTTTCTCTTGAGACTGTTATTGAATTGGCAATTATGACATCTTTAGAGTTACAAACTGCTCTATTTGAAGTTTCTAATCTACTAAATGAATTTCCCATTGGTACTAAAAATTGTGACCCTACTGAAGGTACATATCTTTGTCCGAACGATCTATTGTTAGGTAGGGGAAGCACCAGAGTCCTTTTAGGGGACTGGGATGATTGCAAGGACCCCAGAGTAAGATGAAAATCTGTTCATCGTGTGGTGAATACATTTTAGAGATGATAGACATGATATTTCTTTCATACCCTTATCATTAAAAGAAATGGCATCATGAAATGAAAAACATTCAAAATGGTGACATTGTATGTGTTCAAGATTCAAATAATATGCGTGGTCAAATTGGCACAAGTTTCGGAAGATAACCCAGAAAGTGATTGAAAAGTTCGGGATGTAAAACTTCTGATACAAAAATCTGAACTAAGGTCCTAAATATTGCGGTTGTCCAGATACTGTGGTTTGCAGATCAGTCCAACTATTGTGATTCTTTCAGTTGAAGAACAGCTGTAAATGTTAACTATCATGTGAACTTTTTCATATCCCCGGACAAATGTTTGGGAGGGGAGTGTACGTTTCGGAATTGTACATTTTTCCCGTATTGTTTTGGACTTTATTATTCGTAAAGTGATATCAGGGTTGAAATGCACGGACTCCAGGTTGGCAAAACAATGTCATGATATAGCCTGTCAATGTGTGAGTTTTCTACTTAAAACATGACTGTTAATACATGTTATAATGAAAATTGTAAACCGGGTAATTATAAACAAACTGTCCGAGATTTAAGAACTGCTATTTATTGTAATAGATAATTATGCATTAAGAGGTTGAAACAATAAATCGTACTTCATGGTGGTGTGTGTGAATTTCTGAACAGACCGAGTGCACCACGAGTGCTACACTTTTAAACTTGTCTACTAGAGGTCGATGATGTCATATTTTGACATCATTACGTGTACTGGCTATTGCATGTCGTGGATACCGAGAATGAAATTTTATCTTTTTCTCTACAGAAGGTATAGTACTTATTGGTTTTATCAACTTGTTTGTAAATTATTTGCCCCATTTGAGAACTTTTTATACGTACAGCATGGGTATGGAATCAATTGATATATATATACGTAAAATATGACACTGCTGTTTCGATCTATAGTAAAATATAGTTAGCTATAATACTTTTTTTGTTAAGGAACGCTCTAAATTTTTCAGATTCAGGATTTATCGAACATAAAAATACATGTTGGAAGATCTGCTTGAATATTGCATGCTCTTTCAACTGACCCATTCATACAGCTTCGCGTTTAAATAAAATAAAATAATTAAAATATATGTATAACCTACACCAATTAATCATTTTTTGTAAAGTAATTAACAAAGTAAAGTAGTTCAGGTAATTAATTAAGCATGAATGTCCAAAGCCGATACACAGCCCCTCTCCCCCCTTTTCTTACTGATGAATTTTTTTTACATGCATGTTTTTATCTAGAAAGCAACTAGTATTTGATATGATTAAAATACATAATCTTGTATGCAAGTACTTTCTCGGGAAGGTATCAGAGAAGAATATTAGACCTTATACTTTATGTCCAGAAATGAATGAAAATGAAGTTGTGGTGTTTGTTACTTGTGGGGTTCATGTGTATTCTGGTATTGTGGTTTGTTATTAGGTTAATATACAAAGATCGATTCAAAATTTATCCATTGTCAACTTCATACATATAAATTGCAGAATTATTGTTCAAAGCAGATTTTTAAAAATACATATTTTATTAGTTGGGGGCGAGTGTTACATTCTGATTCACTGAAAGTATGCAAACGCATTTTAAAGTTATGAAAATTAGTTCTTAACATATTTCCTTTCAATAATTCAAACATAAGTATAAAATAGGAAACGGGGGGCCAGGAAAAATAAATCAAATGTTTACAAGATTAACAAGAAAACATAAAATTTAATGCACCTTATATTTATTGTTTTGGTTTGAGCACTCATTTATAGAAATATACAAAAGGGTTTGAAACAAGTTTGACATTTTACAAGTTCTTCATTGAATTAAAAACTGATTTCATAACAACATCCAAAGAATAAAAAGATAGAAATCTCTAATACAAGAGACAAATACGATTTATACCTGGATGCAGAATATCTTATCAATAATGTAAACAGTCTTCAGAGATAAGGCCGTAATTTTGGATTCTCTTTTCCTAATAAATCATTCAAAACCAAAACATGTCAATAGTAAACTTGTGGTAAAATATGTTATGTCATCCATTAGATAAATAAACCTGCCACACTCCGTATTTAAAGCGTAAACTATGACAACTCTTTCTATTTATTCTGTGTATAATATAGACATTTAATGCCGGGGGGACCAATCTATAACTACAAATACTAAAGAACTATGTAACCTGGGCAAGGACAAGATAGGGAAAGGCCAGTATATGGCCCCCGATTTTGGGTGTCTTTCAGAATGATCTAACAGTGTATTCATAAAAATCTGTTGTCACCCCTGCCAGAAGATGAGTATTGGTTTTAAGATTTAAAATATACAGGTGTCACAGCGAGGTCAGAAAATAGGTCAATTTTCGACATTTCGCGTTTTCATCAACTTTATTTACACCACATTTTCCTTCGGAAAACATAGAGAACACGCTTGCCTATATACCAAATATATATATATTTTATACACTAATATCAGTTGCAGTTTATTTGTAAAAATCTCAGATAGGAAAGCTTGTGCTCTCTGTTTTTCGAAGAGAAATGTATCCAAAAATATGATGAAATTCCACCAGAATTGAGGAAATTCGGGAAAATGCCCATTTTCTGCACATGTAAGCGTTGAATCAAAATTAGTGCTTTTTTTTAAAGTAAGCATGATTTTAACTTCTTAACTACAAATTATCATAATTTTACCAATGTTCTGATTTTTACATCAAATAAGGGGCCAGATTCTGCTGTTACCCTATCTTGTCCTTTTTGTATTTTTCTTATCAATTAAGGAATGATATTCTAAATAATAATTAATGATATTGTTATGTAATTAACACATGTATACATGTTTAGACAATACAAATGTTATGTATTAATATTGTATACCTATGCGATGCAATGTCTCCGGTCCAAATAAAATACAAAATACAATACAAAAATACTACTTTGAAGACTTTAAATTCGACGAAAGAAAATTCCAAATCGATTTTACACAACTTTTTAGAACAATGACGCTAAATTGTAATTGTTAAGTAAACGAAGGAGAGCAGGTCGTAAGAAGATAAAATGCAAGTGCAAACCAAAAAAAATGAGTATTTATTCATCTGTGTATTCGCACGCACTCAAAATTATTTATAAACCCCCATAGAACTTTTTAGAAATTTATGGAAAAAAACCCAATGCTGAATCAGAATTGTTTTTTTAAGGGAAACAAGGTAAACACAAATTGTCACGGGTAGGGAAGGTGGCAGTGGGATATATTAAAATTTTTGGCAAGAACATGTTTATGGATCAGTTCAAAAACTACGTTTCTGAATGTTACATGTGGAATTTTTGGAGAATATTTTACAGGTAAATTGTACAAAAGAATATTTAAATAATATATATTCCGAGCTCTCTGATTGGCTTAAACTTGGTCACATGATTTAGTATATAACAGCATATAGATATGCACTTGAGTTATTATTCATAGAATCTGAAATGCATATCGACTTGATGTTTGTTCCCATATTTCAAATTAGTTTTTTCTCAACCTCAAAAAAGAAAACAATTGTAGCCCTTTAAATCGGTCAGCCCATAAATATATCGACCTCCCAGAAAAGACCTTACACTTCGTGCTCGATCGATATGCTTTATATATATAATATATATATATATATATATATATATATATATATATATATATATATATATATATATATATATATATATATATATATATATATATATATATATATATATAATAATAATAATAATAATTATAATAATAATATAATAATAATAATAATAATAATAATAATAATAATAATAATAAAATAAAATAACGGTTATCTCAAACCAAGTGACGTGCCTGTCCCCCATTTGATAATTTAATTTCATTCTATATTTAAAGTATTATGAACTTGTAATATGTATTATGCAATATGTACCACTAAATATACATAAAGGAATTGTTTTTATTTATAATAGCAATTTATATTATACACTGAATAAAATTAAACGGATTTTATAAAATTGGGTATACGAGATATTCGTATTTTCATTGATAATGACTAACAATGTTACATGTAGTTCTACCAAAATTTTAGTATGAATAAATAAATGACAAGCAGTAAACGTCTTAGATATATATCTATTTACTCTTGTGGGACAACTTACTTTGAAAAAAAATAAATCTTTTATATATTTTTTTTATTGAATTCAGAGCGTTTTTCTGAAGTAACACGCAACAATTTATTTGTTAACAATTTTACGATTCTCCCTTTTTTTTTGGATTTTTTTGAAATTTAAATAAGTAGAGTGATTGACTTTACTTTAACAGCCAGACACCTCCATATTGATGGTGAAAACAATTAACTTTCCTCTTCCACATAAACTCAGGATCTCTACAAAGATATAAAATGACAAAGATCTTTCAAATTACTTTTCCTAACCAATTTGGAGATAACTAAATCAGCAACTTAAAAATAAAATAGAAAAAAAAATAATTCGTCATCTATGAGTTTATTGCGTAATTTTCATATTCGTATAATATTTATAATCATTTGTAGGCGATAAACAAACAATTATATCAGTTGCAAAAAAAACATTAAAAGTGCTTAAAACTTAAGATATCATTGTTTTTTTTACGAATTTCCTAGGCTGATATTGAGTACAACCATTGTTAATGCTAGTATTGTTGTTGAAAATGTCTTGAAATAATAAATGGTAATTGATATGTATTTATTGACTCTCCTAAAAAAATTGAGGATAATTAATGACATTTTTTTTTTTAAAATCATTGAAATTGTAATTGCAAGCAATTGACAAACTTATCTATGTTTTTAAATTATGAACATTTTCATACACCTACACAAGTTATACACATAAACCCTGCTTTATATAGTACATTTGAATTGAGCATGAGACAACTGAAACTCATAACTGGTAAATGAGTATACTTGTAATGTGCTATTATATTCATTTTTTATTATACGCATATTTTACCTTTCCAATGTGTTTGTCCGAAATAGAATAACAAATGATAAAAAAAATGATTCCTTAATAAAGCTTTTAGTTCCTTATTAGACGTGGCTTAAAAAGGAAGAATCACTTGACGGAACAGCCACATTGAATGACCCATGGAGATTCCTGGTTTTTTCCCTGTCCATCCGTCTGTCTGTCTAGCTGTCTGTTCGAACGCAAAATCTTTAACCTTGTCCATGACTTTTAATTGGATGAATCTTTGGCTATCATAATACGCAGGTGTATTTCTTGTGACCAGACCTTTCCTTTGGTTCCACCTAAATTGACTTCTTAACTTTAAAGTCTACACACTTGTACACCAAATTCACAGATTTTTACTTTGGCTATAACTTTTGAGCAGCTAGGGATAGAGCTTTCATAATTCATTTTACTGTTATCCTTGTGGCAAGGCATTTCATTTGATAACAACATATTTGATCCTCTTTGACCTTGTAGTTTCACCTACTTAAAAAAAACTTTAACCTTGGCAATAATTGTTAAACAGTAGGTGTTAGGATTTTCATACTTCCCATATGTAATCTTTGTGGCAAGATGTTTTCGTCGGATACCAAACACGTTTGATCTTTTGATCTTCACCTCAGAAATTGACTTATTTCAAAAAAGTTTAACCTTGGCCATATTTTTGAATGGTGATGGCTAAGGTTTTCATACTCCATATATGTTATCCTTGTGACAAGACCTTTTATTTAAAGTCACCAACGTTGACACTTTGAGATTGACGTTGGAGTTTAACCTACCTTGAAATATCTGGAAAATATGAAACCTTAGAAACAAGGACTTTTTGAAACAAACCTTGTCACTAGTAATAACATTCACGTGTCTTTTTCATCTTTTTATCGTGTCCAGCTATTTACTGAAAATGAAAGAAAGATAGTTCCTATTATGTTTTTAGCACTCGCTCATCTTTTTTTTTTGAAATATAAGTCTGTTTAATTTTTTTTCTTAATACTGTTGAGCAAGATCAAACACAGAGGAAATCATAAAATTGAAAATGTATTGATAGTCAGTACATGTAACTTCAAGTATACTTCCCTAGCTATTGGTAATTTTATTTGTAGTGAAAATCCCTGAAGAGGTACTACAGTGGGATATAGATGCCCGAAGGCGGTATTTAGAGTACTTGAATAAAGGAAAAACACCCATATATAGAGCGCGGGGAATGATAGTTGGTTGTGCAGGTGCCGGAAAAACAACACTATTAGAAAGACTGCAAAAGAAATCAATGGAAGACATACAGAAAATTGAGTCTACTGTGGGATTAGATGTGCATAATGATATTTTTGAAGTACTAGAAAAAGACGGAAAACTAAAAGGTAAAAAAAAATTAAGTAATAAAGTTCGCGTTTTCGTGAATGTTGCAGAATAACCTCCGAGGTCGAGAAATGTTGTTTGAAAGATAAAAGTCGAGGCATTAGCCGAGGCTTTTATTTTACAAACAACATTTCGAGACAGAGGAGGTTATTCTGCATCATTCACGACAACAAGGATGATATTCCTATTGTGCCAAGATCGATAAATACGGCTGATCGTTTCCTTTATAGAGAAACGAATTAGGTCACCATGTCTCGATTTCGCTGTTCCATTTAACGCAAGAGTTAAAGTTTGTTTGCGTACCTGTGTATAGAATATAGACCATTTGAACTTTCGTTTTTCGGTTACATTAAAAATAGCCTTTTTAAATCATAATTTTTTTCGTAATATGTATTGATCTGTTAGAATGATTATACAATAACAAAATTATATTCCTGTTTTACTGCTTAAATCACGTTGTTTAATGTGTAGGTCCGTGGAATAGTCCCGCTTAGCTATAAAAACTGACATTCATCAGCAACTAGATGTAATTTACAATGTTTATACTTCAAAAGACGACACATCGATGCGGTCTAAACAAGTATTTCATTCTACAGCTAAACATGCATTTGGGTTGCTCAGATTTGATACCTCTTTCTGATTTGATAATTTTGTGATGACGTTCGTGATTTATTGGAGAATAATGTCTATATACAATGTTGACCGGACAAAACCTAACAGAAAGCGGAACTGGAGTGGACCCTGGATTCGCTCGGGGTCTGCTACATGTAAGTCTGACCCAGTGGGAACCCGTAGCGAACCCCGTAGGATCCCGAATCTCTTTTTGGCCTTAATTTTTTCATGTATCTATTTATAGATACACATATAGAAATATTTTTCTTCAATTAATTTTAAATGTCATTAATGTGGGGGGGGGGGGATAATAACATATTCTTATCGGGAGAACAATTTTCAGCGTAATAAAGGTCTGATAAAGTCTCTTTTTTTCAAAAAATGTCCGGTAAATATTTATTACAAAATTTCAATGTGTAACTACATAATGTACTATAGAATAATCTTATCTAAATATATTCCATCTAAAATATAATAATTTATAGATTTTATCATTCACGTGTATGTCAAAACTTTAAACTACGATTTGGTAAAACATAAGGAATAACAAATACATGTATAATTTTAAAGAATATAACGCATGAATTTGAAATTAAGGTACATGTATTTTATTTAGATGTTTTTGTCATGTTCACTTGTATACCAATCGATTCATTGAAAATCAATTCAAGACCTTTTTCTTCCTCTTCAGGTGTTTTTTGGTTTCACATTATAAAAAAAGAAAAATAATTGGCTTATAGTCCGCTGTTAAATAACTTGGGATTTCTAGGGATCGAAATTCCAATAGGGGATAAAATCAAGGAAACCAATTATAAGTCTACGTCGAATATACAGTTTTATTTTAGAAAAAAGTATCAATGTTCTCCATAACGTCCCCGTATACATGTATAGTTTGCATGTATCGATCGCCGTCCAAACAACAATGATTGATTCTACAATTCCATTACTGTATTAAAATATAGGAGGGGTAAGGCTTACTTGCGGCGTGATTAAAGCGGGCCACTTCACGTATCAATGCGTTAAGAGATCATCAGGGTCGCTATACACAGAGCTGACACCGAGCGAACACAATGTGAAGCCGGAGCGAACCCAAGGCGCACTAAGAACGGTCCCAAAATTTTTGAAAGCAAACCCGAAGCGGACCCCGAGCGAATCCGGGGTCAACTTTGAGTTGGCTTTGGTGTTAGGTTGTGTCCCATTGCTACTTTACTTTTCTTGATAGGTAGATTGTCGATCAATAGATCGAGAGAGAGAGAGAGAGAGAGAGAGAGAGAGAGCACGTGTTTAATATTTTATTTTTGCTAAGAATATATGCTACAAATAATTTCTTTCTTTTGAAGAGACTAAATGTCATGTCACAAGTCTGGAAAAATTGTTAATTCTCGGAATTTTTTCTCCTAATAATTGGAAAACGACATAAATCTCTAAAGTATTAGCATTATTTAAATATAATTAAATATATGGACAAAACACACTAAATAAAGGTTTACAGATAAAGCGAATTTTAGAATTATATGTTACCTTGGTCCTACAAATGTGATGAAAATTTCAGAAAAATGTGCCATGCAAGGTGAATTTTATTAGAAAATGCAAAATAGTAAAAAAAAAAATCAGGTTATGTGATATTGCTAATTTTTTGTAATTTTGTTTTTCCTAAAAGGATATATCTTTTGTTTTGTTTCATTCAATTTCATTTTTCAGTTCTTAGTAGAAAAAATTCTAAGAATTATCCACTTTTCTAAAGTTGTTCCATGATATTAAGTCTTCAAAGAAAAAAATGATTTTAGCATCTGTCCATAATACATTAATATTTTTGTACAAGCCTTTCATTAACAATTCATATTGAAGAAGGTAATATAAACCCAAACATAAAAACCTTTCGATATATTTATATTACATTAACTTTACCTATTATACATAGAGGATGTGTACAGCTCAACGCACAATCTAAACTAACATGGTGTTTTGCACAAATATGGGTAACATTGTTACCATGCAAAATTGTGTAACACAACATAGTTATAAGTGATTTATTACTTTTGATTTTAAAATCACTAATGAAAACATAATTCGCATAAAATTAATTGGCATGATTTTGATACACTGTTGGATGATAAAATTATGACATTTTTATTTTTTTTTTTATTTTTTTCGAATTTTTTTGTTAAATTCAGTCGTTTTTATATCTATTCTTTTTTAAAGCCGTCCTTTGCCTTACGTAGACACAGAATAAGTGCAGTTCGTGAAGGTTCTGTATTTTCTACGTATTAACATGACTCTAAAGCGCAAGAAGATAGGAGTATTCCTCAAGATATGTAAAGTTAGCTACTAGAAACTGGCTACTAGTAGCTGGCTACGAGAAGTAAATAAAGTTGGCTACTAGTAACTGGATACTAGTAGCTGGCAAGTAACCGATATATCGTTATTAATAATCTCAGGTACTAGAACTGTTTGATTAAAATTATGCAATTTTGGGAGACAAATGTTGATATTATAGAAGTAGCTGCATTTTAACACCGCTGATATCAAATGATATTGTTGATAAAAACAATTTCTGAGCTCTTCCACATGATCTGGCACTAGAGTTACCAAGATATCGTTATTAATAAACTCAGCTACTAGTATAACTTTTGTTAAAAATTATAAAATTTTGTGAGATAAATCTTGATATTATAGAAGTAGCTGCATTTTAACACTGCTGATATCCACTGAGTTTGTTGATAAAAATAATTTCTGAGTTTTTCTTCATGGTTTGGCACTAAAGTAACAGAGATATCGTTATTAAAAAAACACAGCTACTAGTACTTTTTTCTTTAAAATTATGCAATTTTGTGAGGTATATTTTTATATTAGAAAAGTAGATGCTTTTTACACCGCTGATTTCCACTGATAATGTTGATACAAACAATTTCTGAGCATTCTCACATGATCTGGCACTAAAGTTACCAAGATATCGTTATTAAGAAACACAGCTTCTAGTACCTTTTGTTTAAAATCAAGCAATTTTGGGAGACAAATGTTGATACTATAGAAGTAGCTGCATTTTTTACACCGCTGATATCCACTGAAATTGTTGATACAAACAATTTTTGAACATTCTCACATGATCTGGCACTTAAAGTTACCAAGATATCGTTATTTATAAATCTCAGCTACTAGTACTTTTTGTTTAAAATTATGCAATTTCGGGAGGGAAATCTTGATTTTATAGAAAAAAAACTGCTATTCAAAACCACTGATATCCACTGGTACCGATATTGTTGATAAAAACGACCTCTAGGTTATTCCACATGATCTGGCTCTAAAGTTAAAAGGTATCGTTAATAATAAAATTAGCTACTAGTACCTTTTGTTTAAAATTTTGCAATTTTGGGAGACAAATGTTGATATTATAGATGTAGTTGCATTTTAACACCGCTGATATCAACTGAAATTGTTGATAAAAAACCATTTCTGAGATTTTCAACATAATCTGGCACTAAAGTTACCAAGATATCGTTATTAATAAACTCAGCTACTAGTACTTTTTTTTTAAAAGTATGCAATTTTGGGAGACGAACTTGATATTATAGAAGTAGCTGCATTTTAACACCGCTGATACCCACTGATTTTGTTGATAAAACAATTTCTGAGATTTTCCACATAGTCTAGCACTAAAGTAATCAAGATATCGTTATCAAAAAACAAAGTACTAGTACCTTTTGTTTACGTTATGCAATTTTTGGAGACAAATGTTGATACTACAGAAGTAGCTGCATTTTTACACTGCTGATATCAACTGATATTGCAGAAAAAAATCAATCTCTTAGATTTTCCACAAGGTTTGCAATAAGGTTTCCAAGATACTCAGTGTCTAGTACTTTTGTGTTATATAATGCATTTTTGTGATACAAAAGTTGATAGAGAGCGGTGTGAAGCACGTACACGCCTGGTCGAATAGAAAAAATGGACTTTGTGCATTGATCCAAGCGATTTTTTCCTCAGTAAATCTAGACCTGCTAAACATCATGCTGATTGTGAATAGTTAACTATAGTTAACTACCTTTATTTACTTTTAAAAATATTCAGGCTTCTTTTTGGTTATGCTACTTATATAGAGCTTTAGCTTTAGATGACTTCTCTAGACTAGACGTACCAAATTCTATCTGCAGTTTTACTAACTCGATCTGAATAAAACAATAGTTCTGCGTATCTTGCTTGCAGTTTAACCGTGAGGTAATTAACATTGAAATAATTATAAATGGATTCTGACATAGCTGATATCTACACTTATAGTGAGTTCATCTAGGCGGCGCTAATCGCCGCTCGATCGCGTAGCGAGCTCCATAGACAACGTGTACGAACGAAAGAAATTAATTCGGGTTGAAAATAGTACTTTACGAAGCATAGCAACAGGGAGTTTAAACAAAGCAACATTTTACTTGAAAAAAAATACAAACAACGATTTTATGCAGTTTTATGCCAAAAAAACTATCCTATGCGTCCTAGGTCAAGAATTTTTTTTTTATTTGACGTCATACTTTCGGGTATTTCCAATTTTGTGCAATCTCCCATGTAGAGTAGTCATTTGTTCCTCACTCAAATGTATGACCTGATGGTAGAGAATGGATTTTTCGGAGACTTCTGAGAACTTTGGAATGTCCATGTATCCCGCTATCCATAAGAAGTAATATTTCTTCTCTTTATTAAATGAACCGAGGAAAGGCAATAAAAGTATAAGTTGTGTATAGTTTAAAATCGGTTGCAAATCCAGGAACTTTGGAAGGAGCAGGGGGGGGGAGAGGCAGGGGATCTTTGGGGTGCACCGAAGCCCCTAAAGGGTCTAGGGCAAGGCCCCAGTTAGAGTCCAGGGGTGAAACCCCCGGAAGCTGATAAATTTTTACAAATAAGAGTTTTTCCCTTTGATTTAAGGATAATGGACAGATAGATTTAATATACCAAAAAATTCAAACGGGGACGTACGCCCGGTGCGCTGGATCCGCCTTTGGTTTTAGATAGTATATAACTGCACTCAACCCTTATTAGCTGGTATTTAGAGAGATGTTATATACTGATACAGTAAATAAGAAATTTCTACACGATTACTGGTATTATCCATTACATTAAGCATCTACTTTTTATCTATTTTTCATCTACGTGTACATTTTGCGGGGTATAATTGCGACACAATTTTAAGTTATTTTGAATGACTCAAAATTAATGAGGATTTGTAAGTGGCGATATTTACATGGAAACTGCGGAATATCAGCATTTTCACCGGAAGTGCCCTTATAATGACAATGTCAAGTCTTATGATGTAATTGATTAATCGTAATTGTCGATTGATAAAAATATAAATGATTCAAAATGAAAATCTTGACATATCATTTCTATCTTTTAACTGTTATAATAAAAATTTGATTGTTTGTATCAGAAAAATTCTTTTTTGATTTGTTTCTCTGTCTTTAAATGGGCATTTTGACTGAATTTCAAACAGTTTATGATAATTTATAGCTGATCACCGTATATTTGACAAATGAGATGAAATCATATTTAATAGTTGTTATATACCGAAAACACTACAAGCAATTGCCAGATTAAAAAGAAAATGAAATAAATAAAACTTTTGTAAATCAACATTTCCAGAATCGTCACTTTCAAAAATTGGCAAAGCTTCACCATTCTGTTTATACTTTATTAAGATTATAAACAAATCGGACACGAAATGACATCTGTTGGACGTACTGCATCAGAAAGGGGTCCAACAAAGGTATTTTCATAACCTCGAACTAGAGGTGAATGGTATCTGCCTTGTTGTTCCCCGTCAGAAAAATGGGGGGTGTAAATTTGTGTTCGTCCGTCCGTCATTCTGTCTGTCTGTAACACTTTTGTTTCCACGCGATATCTCCAGAACCCTTTGAGCTTTTGCAATGAAAATTTGCATAGCAACTCCCTATGGACGAAAGAAGACCCCTATTGATTTTGAGGCCAAGAGGTTAGGGTCAAGGTCACAAATTTGCAAATTTTTTCCATTACAACACTTTTTTCCGCACGAAATCCTAAGAACCCTTAAAGATTTTGCAATTATATTTACATAACACTATGTGGCCAAAGGAAGACCCCTATTTAATTTTGATGTCAAAAGGTCAAAGTTTAAGTTCGTAAAGTTATACATTATGTCTGTGTAACACTATCCTTTCCCGGCGATATTTCAAGAGGATTTTGAGCTTTTGCAATATAATTTTATACCAAAACTCCCTAAGACCTCTCTCACCCCTCTCAAAGTGTCCCACCCCGTTTGTTTTATTAGTAATTATTGTATTAAATGTCGCTATTTTTAACACAGGGGCATGAGGAGAGTTATTACAAATAAAACAGGTTCTAGGCGGACTTTATATTCTTATACATCTATTTGAACTGTTTAATACAGGTTAGATTAGACAACATGCATTGTGTAAAACTTTGACAATATATCGAACGTGAACATACATGTATACATGTATGTGACTGCATATCTGCATATAATTTTCGATAATATACAGCGGTTCCGTGGTGTAGTATTCTGTCTCTCGCTTCAAAAACAGAAAAAAAATGTCTTCATGTGTGAGAGATACTGCGTTCGATTCCCCGACGATCCAATTTTCTTTTTTTTCCGAAATACTTCTTTTACAAAATGAAAAGTATTCAGCATGTAAAATGAAAAAAAAATTATGAGGTCCAGCTTGTACAAACTCATAAAATTATCATTACAGTGTAATAAATATATAAAAAGAATCTGTACACATAATTAAGAATTAGCAATCAAATCTTTATATCCATACTGATATATTTTATTTAGTTCAGTATATATTTATTCATTTAATGATTCTACAATTTCAGTCTAGGGGATCCGACCCCCAAACCCCTCCCCCCGAACTGAGCATGATTTACTTTTTTCTAGTGTTGGCAAATCGGACGATTTTTAGTAACCGGTTACTCGCTCAATCTTCCGATCGAGTACCCGGTTACTCGGATGATTTATTCATATAAATCATTTATTTCATCTTTTACTCATCGGTTCTGATAAAACACAAAGGTATTGTGAATTTACTTTATTTAACACAATCCATAAATAAAAGGGAAAATCAAAATTCCCTTTTTTCACACAAGGTTTACAATCTGAAGTCATTTTGGTCTTAAAATCCTTATATGTGTCTCCACAAGTTCCCTTTCTGAAGATTTTTTAAGTATTTGAGGAACGTTCCTCTTTCTACACTTCAGATGCATTTGTTATGACCAGAGATTTGGGGAATTCCTCTTTCTACACTTCAGATGCATTTGTTATGACCAGACTTTTGAGGAACGTTCCACTCTCTCTCTCTCTCTCTCTCTCTCTCTCTCTCTCTCTCTCTCTCTCTGTACACTTCAGATGCATTTGTTATGACCAGACATTTGAGGAAAGTTCCTCTTTCTACACTTCAGATGCATTTGTTATAAGCAGAGATTTGAGGAACGTTTCTCTCTCTGAATTTCAGATGCATTTGTTATGAGCAGAGATTTGAGGAACGTACCTCTCTCTAAACTAAGATGCATTTGTTATGAGCAGACATTTGAGAAACGTGCCTTTCTCTGAACTTCTGTTACATTTGTAATGAGCAGAGATTTTAGGAACGTTTCTCTCTCTCTTTGAACTTCAGATGCATTTGTTATGAGCAGAAATTTGAGGAACGTTCCTCTCTGAACTTCAGATTCATTTGTTATGACCAGAGATTTGAGGAACGTTCCTCTCTCCGCGCAGCATTGTTAAGGCTTGAATAAGGGGGCGGGGCCTAATTTATACGGGAAAAGTATACTATGACGTCAGAAAAAATATGACATTTACGCAGTTCTCATTATACGTGTAAATGAAATAATCTGCAACGCTGAACAGTATTAACATAATAAACAACATTATAACTTATCAATGCATTAAAAATAGTTGCTAGATAAATCCCATGTAGCTTTTTGTAGACAAAGCACTCGTCGCGATGAACTTGTAAACATGACGTCATACTGGTAAAAATGACGTACTTCATGTGATGTGAAAGGCTAATTGAGAAATTGTTTATCAACGAAAAATGTGTTTTATTATTAAACGGAATATTATTTACAGATTTTAAATAGTCGATTAATACCAAGGTATAGCTTTTGTTTAGTGCGATTGTTAATTAGCTATAAAGAGAATGTATTCTATTAATTATTTCGTGTTTTATGTACAGGTTACGTATATTTTACATCGAGATGCCTCATAAAATCGTACTTTCGCAAGGGCATACACTGTATAGATCTGAACCATTTTTTAAATATAGATAAAGGATGTAATCCTTAACTTGAAAAGTGCTGCTGCTTTCTTTAAATCGAGGCCGTGATTTTATAAGTGCACAAAATATTTGGTAAAATTCTAACATATTTCGACATTGGCCTATTTACTTAAACATTTAAGTATTAAAACGCGAATTCTATTCAAAGCAGCAGCACTTTTCAGAAACTACAAAGTACATAGAAACAATTAATACAGTCAATTCTCGAATTATCGCCATTCGATTCATCGCCATTTTCGCAATACCGCCATGATTTCCCAAGAACGTTTTTCCTGCTATATAAAATTCTCTTTATAACGCCAAATTCGCATACCGCCATCCGCCACCCTGTTTTCAAAACAAACGTCCATTTTAAAGTGTCAATTATCTCGATATACCGCCACAGGTGCGTGCGGTCAGTGAAGCGCGGCTAATTGGTTGACGCTATCCCTGTTGTAAAGCATGCAAAGCCAGACAAGGTATAAGCAATTAAATAATTTTAATATGAACTGTTACAATGATGTTGTTCTGTTGTTTTGTTTAAAAAATCATTTAGTCACGGCTTCGCCACTAAAGGGGTAGTTGTGAAAGTACGCCGAATACAATATTATTTTGATGATCTCTGCTTTAAACAATGCAACGTTTGCCTAAAAATAGTTATACGGTATAAATTGTGAACTTTTCACTAACAATGATGCCATAAACAATAAATTTATTCAAGAAACCATTTTACGTATATCACGACGATCGACCCAGCACGTTTTTTTTTTCCAATATCAGACGTGCCGATTTACATGTACATAAATGCACATGTACTTGTCTTTATTTCATAACTGCACATTTTGTTTTAAAGAAATTGTACATAAAAACTACTTGAAGTATTTTAAAATTTAGAAATATGTTTTATATACATGTACATGTAATTATAAGAATAGACACGCTTTATGGTATTTCTAAGAACGGTAACTCTACTTCTTGTTTCCTAAAAGGTGGGAAATTCAATTCATCGCCAAATTCGTTATACAGCCATGATTTCTAAATCACAAAAGGTGGCGGTTTATCGAGAATTAACTGTAGCTTGAATTTTTAATTTCAATTAGGGTATGCCCTTGCGATATTGAAATTTGTTATTGACCTACATTCCGTGTACCTGCTATGCGTTCATCACGTGACTGTCCATCGATGGGACCAAACTCTACACAGTACAGAGTATGTTATACAATGCTATTTTCATAAGTATTTAAGTTCTGTGATAATAAAATTGCTGAATAAAATTAAATTCAATTTTAAAAATTTCCCGTTTTTGGCACTTTTATTTTCCGTTGATTTCTCATAGTAAGCCTTAACAGTGTTGCGTGAACTTCTGATGCATTTGTTATGACCAGACATTTGAGTAACCGTTCCTCTCGTACATATGTGCACTTACAATGTGTATTTTTGAATACCTTATGAATGAACACATCAGGCATTTGAGTAACGTTCCTCTCTCAAATTTACTTATTATCGTAGGTATCTCATGAGTTTTCAAATATTAGGCATTAGATGAACGGTCCTCTTCCAATTTCAAATATTGATACTATATACACCATGTACAATGGAGGAATGTTCCTCTTCAAACTATTGACACTAGATTTATTAGTCTAAACACAACATATTTGAGGAAAGTTCCTCATCCAATTTCAAATATTGATACTATATACACTGGAGGAACGTTCGTCTTTCAACTTGACACTGTAATTACAAGTTTTAACACACAATATCACAAACGTCTATCAACCAATTTCAATTTATAATACATACTACATGTATATAAACAGTACCTCTGAGGGACGTTCCTCTACCAATTACTTTCAAAAACACTACAACCATGAATCTTAATACACTGAACGTTCCTCTCTCCCATTTCCAAATTTGACACTGGACTGGAAGAACATACCTCTTCCAACTGTTGACAATGGATTCATGTCGAATACTCCTCTTCTGAATTCAAATATTATTATATAACTTTATACATGAATCAGAGTATAACTGGATTTGAAGGAAGCTGTACACCAAGATACTCCCTAACGTAAAAGAGTAAATATTCCTAGCTGTTGATTTCATAAAGTCAAATTTTATGGTTGAGACTTTTCTGACACAGAAAGTTAAAGTCTGCTTATGTGGGGAACCCTTTGCTTTACAGACATCAAACTAAGTAAACTGGTACTCCCAAAGGAATAAAGACCCCTACTGATTTTGGGTTACAAGGTGAAAGCACAAGGCTCAAACTGATCTAGAAATAGAAAAGTATTGTTTACTCAATATTTAAGTAACTTGAGATTCTAATGTTTGTAAAATAATTTATTGCACTAGATCTGTGGTCCACCAGAGAAACATATCACCACTTTTGATTTGGGGGTCATAACTCGATCACAAGATCAAGTACGTGTCATTCTTGACAATTAATATTTTAGGAAATCATTTTTCACTCAATTTTGTGAAAAGCCTCTCATTATTACAGACATTAAACTCGTTGGTACCACTCCTTTAGGAGTATACATGATCACATTTTATTCTGAGGTCATTAGGTCACTTCTTTGGATATAGGAATGTATATCTGCTGAATAAAGAGTAAATGTTTATTTTTATTTTAAATGAGAAAAAAGGGCAACTGTTTTAATCGTACAAGAGACATAATTCTACAACAAGGCATTGATCAAAAAGTTATACCATTCCCCTGGACCCCTGCATTCACCATTATGATATAAAACTGTTTTATAAAGCATTCCTTTATTACACTTCAAGGTATCACACCGGTAATTGTTTTCACAATATAATTCAATATAGAATAAAAAATCGTTAAAAATCAGGTATTTGTTTACATAGAAAAAAATATTTAGCAGGAGGTGTTAAGCATTACCTGTCACATTAGCCGACATCAAAAAACAGGGTACCCACACGGTATTTTTGGACTTTTTCCATCTGCAAACACGGCTACCCTCATATCCAAGTGTTCACACTGTGTTTATAAACACCTCGAGTGCACTACAGGAAGTAGTCTCCTATGCCATGAAAAAATAGTTCCTGATCCCACCTCTGATGTTTCGGAGGTCCGTGTTTGCTCTGCTCTTATTTGGTATATTTGTTTAATGGACGTTGAGATTGAACATTGTTCGTTATTTCCATATCATTCTTCCTGTCAAAAACCTTTATTTATTCACAAAGTACATAAAATTTACTAGGCACAGGTACCAAAGTTGTAAAAATTGCTTGGAAGAAAATAGAAAACGCCTCAAAAGAAAAGAAAAATAATTTTAAATGTATGGACCTACATTTGACTAAGTTCATTTTGATTGGTTAATTACCAGTGTGATACCTTAAAGGACCTTTAAAGGTGTTCGAATTTTTTCATTTTTGCACCTGAGATTCATTAAATAATTATCCCCAATATCCCCAACATCCTTAAGTCTGGTGATCTAAGTCTCCTTATTTCTGCAGTTATGAAGCATTTATCTCCCTTACTGCAGAGATGTCAAGAATGACACACAGCACTCTGGAAGCAGTTTTTTGTGCATCTTTTAAAGCAGACTTTCTTTTCTAACTGGCTTTCTCTCAAGACACAAATTAGCCATGAAATTTCAATTTTACATGCATAATTATTCTCTTTTCATTGATTTATTCAGGAATTCCAAAGGTGTTTCATGAATTTCCATGATTTATGCAAGATTATCTCTTTTTGTTTCAACAAATTTACATAAAAAATAAACATTTAAATTTTGAAATATAAATATTAAACATTTTTATGAGTTTGAACAATTTTTTATGTGACATAATGCATCACAGAGACCAGATTCAGGGCATCCTCCATGATTCTTTGAGGTGGGTGGGTGTACAAAAACTGCTGATAAAATTTATAGGAAGTGATCTGAGAAGAAAGGTTCACCTTATTAGCTTTATTATAGTTATTCTGATATTTTAATTATGTAAATATGCCAAATTTCTTCATCAGTTAAATTAAGAATTTATCAATATTTCAGTACAATGATATACTTAATAGATCATGCTCATATACAGTACCGACCGGACACAACCTAACACCAGAGCGAACCCGGAACGGACCCCGGGTTCGCTTCCTGGGTTCACTCGGGGTCCGCTTCGGGTTTGCTTTCAGAAATTTTGGGACCGCTCCGGGTGCGCTTTGGGATCGCTCCGGGTTCGCTAGAGCGAACCCGGCGTTCGCTTCCTGGGACCGCTTTACGCACTGATGCGTGAAGCGGACCCCGCTTTAATCTCACCGCCAGTTAGCCCCGCCCCTTGTTTATTCCAATACAGTAGTGGTATTGTGGATCGATCATTGTTGTTTTTGCGACGATGCTGACATGTACACTGTACATGTAAACAGTGATATAATGGAGAACATTGATGAATTTTCTAAAATTCAACTGGACATTCGACGAAGATTTATATGTACATAAATAATTGATTTCATTGATTTTTCGATCCCGAGAAATTCAAACTAATTTAACAGCGGGTTATAAGGCATTTATTTTTCTTAAGTTATAACGAGAAAACAAAAAAGAAGAGGAAGGAAAGAGTGTTGAATTGATTTTCAGTGTATCGAATGGTGTACAATTGAAACTGACGAAAGAAATCTAAACTAAATACCTTTAAAATTCATGCTTTATATAGTTTAAAAATACATTAATTCGTTATTCCTTACGTTTTGCTAAATCGTAGTTTAAATGTTTGCTTAACACGTGAATTATGATATCGCATCTTTAAATAACATGTATTTAGATTTCATTAATAGAAGTTACATATTAAAAGTTCGTATAAATATTTACCGGACATTTTCTAAAAAAAAAAAAATACACTGTATATTACATTTGTACATCTTTTTCACGGTCAGAATTTTGGAGCGAGTAGGATTTTTATCAGAATAAAGAAAAAGGCAAATAATGATTGTTCTCCCGACCCGATAAGAAAATAGTAATATATGCCCCCTATTTTACACACACACGTTGTCTTTAAAAATCGAAATTGATTATTTTATTTATGATTCTCAATTTATTTGTTATATTAAATTATTCAAAAATTACATCAGAATTATTGATCTTCATAATCTTCTTGATCTTTCTGGGCATGAAAAAAATGCGTTTATATGAAAATCTTCCTTCTGGATGCACAGATTGAAGTCATTTCACCCTAAACTCTACAGTTAGTTTGCGTTATTAACTCTCGAACAACCCACATACCTTTGTATCGCTTACGCCTTTATTAATTTTTTTTTTCCTATAGTTAGTCCTCAAACATTTCAAAATTTATAATAGATCGTAACTCATGTGTCTATTTTATATTTCTCCAGACTGATTATTCTTTGTCAAGTATAGTTACAATGTACGCAATTTTGAGAGAATGATACAATGTACGATTTACTAAAGTTCGTGATTAATTAGCGTAATTAATTCGTTCAATGGTGTAAATCGCACTTCACCTGCGTATACCCCGATAAACCAGACGTAGCAGACCAAATTTCTCTCTTTGATATTGTTTAAATAAATTCAAATTCGACATGTTACTATAGTGTTTAGTAGTTTATTAGTTTTGCTAGTTGATTTTGGTTTCTTTTTTTTCCTTTGTACTTATGACTTTTAAACTTTTTTCTTTGTCCCGAGGAAGGGTCAGAGCGTCCCAAAAACTGTTGGTGTTTTTTGTTCTTTATATACATCTTCCTGTACATGTATATTTATTGAAAAAAAAATAGCCGCAGCAGGCTTATAGAAAACAATTTGAGTACAGTATTGGGAGGACGACTCATATAAATTTAAATAAAAATCATCGGGATTTATAATTATAATCAAGTCTAATGGTGCGAGTTTACATTGTACAGTTATTCTCTCTCTCTCGTATCTCTCCTGTATCGATTTATATTTAAATATAGGGCACGTTAATATTCCTTAACTGTTAGTATCTTGAGATGATGAAATTTTACAATAATTGTCAAAGACCAACTACGTTTCTTTTCTCCTTTTTTGTCAGTAAAAATTGTAATATCAATTGAATTTCATTTTTATGCATTGACTGATGAATTTACCCATTTTATTTACCGAACGGACTTTAAATACTGGTAAAAAAAAACTAAAGAAAATAAAAGACGCATGTAATTGTTCATGTAACTATAATTTTACATGGAAAATTAAAACATGTAAAATACAACTGGGAGAATTAAAATGATAATTATTAAATAATATCTTAATTATCCTGATAGATTTACACAGCACATTCACAAGTTTTTCCTGTATGTACAGTGTTTGGTTTTATATCGAATTAGATCAATACGTTCGATCTTATATCCCAATCGACAGATCAATACGCTATTTTGATTGGTTGATGCGCTGATTGGTTAATCGCTTATCCTGATTGACAGCTCTGTAAAGTAATACCGAACCCGCGTTCGCTCTCTGGAACCGCTACTGAATTTGGGGCTCGCTCCCTGGGTCCGCTTCG
Source organism: Saccostrea cuccullata (assembly GCF_032062105.1). Lineage (NCBI taxonomy): Eukaryota > Metazoa > Mollusca > Bivalvia > Ostreida > Ostreidae > Saccostrea > Saccostrea cuccullata. The sequence goes on from NW_026930058.1 coordinate 76,936, forward strand.
GGTTCGCTCGGGGTCCGATACGGGTTCGCTTTGGGTCCGCTCCGGGTTCGCTCGGGGTCAGCCCTAGCGGACCCCGAGCGAACCCGGAGCGGACCCAGAGAGCGAACCCGGGACCGCTCCGGGTTCGCTTTCTGTTAGGTTGTGTCCGGTCGGTACTGTAAGCATCACTGACTGAGACTTAATTCAAAAGTGACAGTCAACACCTACATATAAATGAAAAAAAAAACAACAAAAAGCAGTCTCCGACAAACTAAAAAAAAACATAAATATCAGCTCCGAAAGCATGAATCAAGTCCTGAGAACCACAAGAGGCATGCCATGGTGCTACGTGACATTCTGCACTGCATGTATGATGCATGGTTAGAACTCAGAATAAGTATTATCATGCAGACCTTGACAGTATTTCAGGATTTTTGGGTCATAACCTTCCTTACTGTGAAAAATTCTTCATGAATTTTACTTATGTAGCTTATGTATTAAGTTAATTAGAAAGATCTGATTCATTTCTTTAATCTCTATTCTTCCAATGCAGTAATATATGTGACACTAGAGGTGTGAATAAATTAAAATAAATCATGTGTCTGCAGAGATTATCATTCTGAGAGAACATATTTTATTTGTTTACATTTTACTTGTTTACATTTTATCGCAGTTGTCGCTTGTGCTGAAAATTCATTCACGAACCTAGAATAAGTCTATTCTTGAGAAATCAGCTTTAACACCCTTTACTGCAAAGTCTGTAGATACTATAATTGACTGCGGTCAGTTGGTGCAAATAATGTTAAGTCATATAAAATGAAAAAAAACAATATTCTCTTACTTCTTTCCACTTTTAAGATGCATAATGCTACCTTTTTAGCCATATTTTAAAGTATTGAGTGTAAAAAATAACCTATTGTTAATTTTACACAGAAATATGTGAAAAATAATGTAAATTCTAATTCTAATTTTAAAATTGTGTGTTTTCAATCCAAAAGATAATAAAATCACATATTTTGTTGAAATATGCCCTTTAAAAATGAAAAATATCTTTAATAAGGATTAAAATGATTTTACATAATCACCTCAAGGTATCACACCGGTAATTGTTTTCATATAATTCTATATAGAATAAAAAATTGTTAAAAATCAGGTACTGCGATAAAAGGTAAACAAGAAAAATATGCTGTTTTATAACTTTATCACAGTATAACACAGTATAACACACAGATATATCAATCTCTAATTTCTCCAATTTCGAACTCCCTTTCCATACATATTTGAATAGAAGTTCGAATATGCTAGGTTTTATTGGTTTTATTGCAAAAATAATGTGACCTCAATTTGTACTCAAAACCGCGTGGGTCTAAAAGGTGCGTTGAGCTGTAAATTATTTGATTTGATATTGGCTTCTACGAGTTGGATTTAGCCAATATCAAATTTTACAGCATAGATGTTCTATCTATCTCATACGGCTTTCGTTTTAACAAAACTTCGAGACTTATCCTGTGAAATTACATGAACAATTTCTAATTCAAATTGATGACGTATTACTTTGTGATGTCCCTAACAAAAATTAACTATATAGTGAAAACTTTTAAACTTTGATTGACTATGAAATTACTCTTGATCTTATTTGAAAAATTGAAGCCTTAATATATCTTAAATTACATAATAATCATGTACTTTTTTTGATAAAATATGTAAAAATACAAGGAATACTTCATTTTAATTTTAGAAAAGTATTTGTAGGAAGTTTAAAAAATACAATATATTTATCTGAAAATCATAGTTAAAATTCTTTGATTTACTAAAGTAAACTATAGTAAACTATAGTTAACTATAGGTAACCGTAGTACTTTTTTGTTAGAGGTAGCACTGTTAATGTTGACAAGCCTCGAAAGAAAGTAGATTGCTTTCAAAATTTTGATACCTGCATATTTGAATACATTATGTGACAATTGTTAGAGCTCTTCATCAAGCGAACTTCTGACTGAAAGTTGTTAGGACTAAGGGATCGCGAGAATAAACTCTTTGCACGGTGGCAGTACAAAACGTGCTAGGCAAGGCTAGGCCTACTTGAAAAATCATTGTTGATCCATGGTAAGAAACACATTGGCCTACATGACCAAATTAGCATATAAGTTGAAAATAAGAAAGCATCGCTAAGACGTAAAAGGAATCTCATAACAAAAACTTGTAACTGCTAGGCTTTACTTCCTCCGAAAACAATTTAAAGAAAAAGGAGGGGATATCATTACTCTTTACCTGGTACCTGGATAAAATAAGATACTTTTTGACAAATGACATTTAATAAAGACAAGATTTTTTTTCAAAGAAGAGTTTCAATAGAATAAAATCTTGAAGGGAGGGATTGTATCAAAACCGGAAGTGCTATTGATAAAGCATATACCTATGGATAAAGCATTGGTATGAGATAAATGAATGTCTCTGCATTTAATTTTTCTAAAGCTTCTCAACCTGAAAACACTCTATATTGCAACTGATATTAGATTAAGCTGTTTTTCATATTTCAATTTTAAGTTGCTGTACGTAAACGCGAATCTGAAATCCATATCAAAGAAAATGTTCCAATTGATGATGCAGAAAAGATAGAAGAGAAAAACTTCTAAGCATCCTTGATTTTGGAGGACAATGTATGTATTACGCCTGTCATCAAATCTACCTCAGCAAACGAGCGTTTTACATCTTGGTAATTGACATGTCTAAAAATTTGGAAGACGTCATAGATGAAGAGCTGTGCGATCAGAAGGATACAATGTTCTCAAAATGGAACCATAGTGGTAAGACGAATCTTCATTTTATAACTTCCCCTATTGGTCAACCGGTAAACCTGAAAGTGAACTTTGTGTTTCAGGAAGATTCAAAAGTAATTACCATATCTAAATTACATAAATAGACCATAGCAAATTCCTCACTCTTATCACCATACCGTAATTTCATTCAATTTAAAATTCCTGAAGTGGCAATAACATGAACAATTGCATAAAATATCAGAAATTGGTTAGAAAAGTGCCAGGTCGTCCATTATTTTTTATTATTATTTCTGTCATAGCGACTTTTCTTTCCTTTTTGTTATTTTCATCTTTTTTTATTTTTGGTTGAATACATATAATTTTTAAAAATATCATCCATTTGTATGGTCTAAAGAAATATTACAAATTTATTTTTCCCCAATACCCCTGAATTTGCCATATCGCGGTATTTATCAAAATTCATGGCCCAACGGTCAGGGGCTCTAATGTAGGGCGGGGCTATACATGCATATAGATTACATAGTGAAAATGCATAAATTCTTTAAAATCATTCTTGTCTACTTCTGGGCATTAGATAAACTAACCAAGTGTATAGTTATGTTGAATAAGGTTTTCTCTTGTAAAACTTGTTAATCTAAAGGTCCCATGATCAGGGTTTCCAGTGGAAGGTTGGAGCTATTTAGATTATCAAGGGAGAATTTATACATTCTTGGATATTTTTTCTTCTGTGTTAGTGGACATTGAAAAAAAACTGATCAACTGCATAGCTATGTAGAATGAAGCTGTCTCTTCCAAAATTGTGAATTTCATGGCCCCACGGTCAAGGGTTCCAAGATAAAGCTATAAAGATAATATAGCAAAAATGAATTAATTCTTTGAAAATATTCTGTCCCTGAGTATTAAAGAAACTAACCAATTACATTGTATGTATAAGTTTTTTGAATAAGGCTGTCTCTGCCAAAATTGTGTATTTCATGGCCCCTGGGTTTTGGATTCTGGTGTTAGAGAAGGGCTCTATTGATAATATATTGAAAATGCATGAATTCTTTGAAATTCTTCCCTTTGTTCATGAGTATGATGCAAATGGTCTTAGTATATGTTTATAACGATGAAAGCTGCTTCTTCCAAAATTTTGCATGGTCGGAAAATAAATTTATGCTTTGAAGTCTGCACTTTGATCGTAATCAACAGCATAATGAAATAAAATTTATATGTAGCCCCAGGGTCAGTGCTTCCTGTGGGGTGTAAAAAAGTGTATATGCATTTTCACTTTGTTACTCTGATTGGTCTCTTTTTAGTAAGTAACCAAAGCAAGCATGCTGAGTGTATAAATACGAAAAGCAATGGCGTTTCTTTCAAAATTGTGAATTTTATGGCCTCTGGTTTAAAACATGAATCAAATTCAATTGTTGGATAGTTGTTGTAGGATACTTAAGTGACCCATACACTAAATATACAGACTGATACTTCAAATTACGCTTGAAAAAGCAGACAGGTACGTTTTCTTTGGTTCTTTGACATTAGAAGACAGTATACTGTCATAGATGGACCTTTCAAAATGGTTTTAATTTTCATACATATTACTGTAAATGTAATACATTTGACGTCTACTATATTTGGCGGAAATTCAATTTTTAACAAGTTAGCGTAGCTTTGATTTAGCGCTGGTTGAATGCGCTAGTTATACTCGTAATTGTTAATATACAGGACATATAGCGATGTACTTGAATTAGCGGACTCTGCTTCTGCCAATATCGCTCAATGGAATTCACTGCTATAAGTAATTCGTTAACACTGTTGTAAGTTTTTACTCAAAAATAAAACGGAGTAATAGTTATCTTAGATTCATAGTTATCAAATAATGAAAATATTTCTGTTTATTAAGAAAATCCTTTAAAAGATTTACATAAAATGAAACACAAAATATTTTGAAAGAAAATATTTTGATGGACGCAGTTGTGTAATGTTAAGCAAATATTTTCAATTGCTGCATTATATTGATAAAGTTATACAGTACATGATCATCGTCATAATCTATTCCTCTGAAACTGTCATAAAAAACAAACATAACTAAAATAAAACTTTGTAATTTAATGTGATTTAACCACTCAATGATAAATCCGTTTATCAAAGTGTCATTAAGCTTTTTAGTACTTCGGCTTTTGGAGGTATCATTCCGGTCCTGTCCTTGTATCTTGTTCTCGGGGTTTTGGGGTTATTTGTCGAACTTAAGTACCAAAACCTGTGACGTCGAGTGGAAAAAAGATTCTACAAAATTTCTACGAGGTATGACGTATTTTTAGCATTAAATTCTTTTCCAACGTGCCTTAGGCGAAATTTTTTTATTGTCTTGCGAAGGATTGTAGATCAAGTTCGCTTTCTCTTAAATATTTTTTAACATGGCCATTGCATTAGTCGTATTATTATCTGATTTTAATCAGGGCCTAGGCCAACATTTATTTTTTTTTTTGCTCCCGTTCGCCTAGCCACACATTGCCTTAGATACATTGGCATAAATTCACTGACTGTTTGCATAATCCGACTGGTTTTTTTTGTCAGAGTTTAATATTTTGCTTTTTGTTGTATGTCATAACGAGTATCGTAACGTCAACGGCAATGCCAAAAAGAAAGCGTGATTCGACGCCTTTACAAAAAAGGCGCTTCAAGCGCAACGATGGCGCTCCTCCGTCTCAGGCCAGTCAAGGTCAACCTGAAACCAAGGGAAGCAGGATCCAGCCATTTTTTAGTTTTTCTAATGAGCAGCGGCAACAGGTTTGAGAAGCTGTAGCAAATAACCCAAGTAAGCAGAGTGAGACCAACCCCATAATGCCCATAGAGCCACTGGAAACCCCTGTGGCCACAAGGGAACAGAGTCAAGGTACAGAACCCGATTTTCATGAATGATACATGTATTATCCTGCATTAACACCAAGCTACAAAAATGATTTAGGCCATAGAGTGTCAAATAAATTAAAACTTAAAATTGTTAACTGGAAACCCCCATGGCCACAAGGGAACAGAGTCAAGGTACAGAACGCAATTTTTATAAATTATATTGCCCTGCATTTACACCGAGTTACAAAAATGATTTAGGACATAAAGTGTCAAATAAATTAAATCTTAAAATTGTTAATGGCGAGAACATCTTTTTGAACGTGTTAGTCGAAAATTCACATAGGGTCGATTCAAATGATGAGACCAGATATTTTACCAAATAGAGGTTAACACAAATTAAAGCAAAGATAATTAACGACATTCAAGTATAGACGGATATTTTTCTCAATATAAACGCATCCATATTTATGCCTCAGCCCATCCCGAGAGCAGAGTTCAGTTGTTCAAATATATTCATATTATTATATTAGGTACAATTAGAGTAAAAACACTCGGGTGGCGCAACTATGGTATCCAGTTCAGGCTCAAAAAGGAGACTAACCCATTTCTCTAATTTGCTGTTGTCGATAAGGAGCTATGGCACTTGTATATGTACAGTGCCATAGCACCCGGATTTCCTCACCTCAGTCCCCCCCTTTTTTAAGTGTTGTTAATTCAATGACAAGGGCATATGTAATAAACTCATATGTAAATTAAAGCATGAATATATGATCTACTCACCTAACCATCCCTACATTAGACAAAATCTTGCCTCCTACCTACATGTATCGTATAAGCAGTTCTACCGAAACATGATTAAGTAGTACATTTCTGGGATATCTTATTTTTTACTAACTTCACAACCTTCCTGATTCCACGCAATTATTCTTACCCAGAAAATCCCGGGTAGGCTTGGGCAAAAAAAAAATGTCCACATCGACGAACGTTAACCAGTCTCAATCTCAATTTTGTCCAGCATAATTTAGTTGCTGTACTCAATATGCAAATCTCTTTATGAATTTGTGCTGTTCTCAGCCATATTTACAACAGCATTTATTGGTTATTTTAGAATGGGGGAGCTTGTTCAAGATTCAGCACATGACTCTAGTCACACTTTTCAAGCCGAGGATGTAACTTATAAACAGAACAATAAAGTCCTCATTGTCCTTAAACACTCCAAAACGGATCATGAGGTGAGGGGGGAAACAATTTCACTAACGGACACCTGGCTCCCTTATTTGTTTAATGCATCCGTGGCCTATATTTGGCTGATACATATATATAAATAATCAAATAGAAGTGTTTTGTTATCTTTAGTATAAAGGCCCGAGGTGAGGACATCTTTTGATAATGTGCACGTGATTTAAGCACTCAAGGTTAAATCAGTTTATCAAAAAAGCCATTAAGCTTTTTAGTACTTCGGCTTTTGGAGATATCATTCCGGTCCTGGCCTTGTATTAGTGTCATCGGTGTCATTGGTGTTCTCGGAGTTTTGGGGTTATTTGTCGAACCTAAGCACCAACGTCTGTGACTTCGAGCGCAAAAAATCATATTTCTGCAAAATTTCAACCCCCAATTACACTTCTTAATAAAAGTAAAATGTTAACGGAAATTATCTGCTGCTTTCTAGTGTTTTGTTCTGTTCCTTTTTCAGATAATATAAAGCCTTTATCCAACAGCAAGGACTTGGCGAAATCGTCACGGCTAAAATCACATCCTACCTGGAGAAACATATTTCCCAAGCGGATGTTTGGCTCATCAGTAGTGCCTATCCTATATTCTTAATATATGACTTGGTGCACAATTGATTGGATTTTGCGATTATTGTCTAAGCAGGCGAGCATCTGTTCCCAGGGCTCACCATTCATGCTTGTTTATTTTTGGGGATGGTAAATAAAGTCAACAAGAGATGCCTGGCTCCCTTTTTCTTAAATGCAGTCCTGGCCTTTATCGCCAAATAAATATAGATAATTAAATAGAAGTATTTTGTTATCTTTAGTATAAAGGCCAAATGTTAGGTTATCTTTTCATAATAATCAAAATGATGTTTTGGTTACAAAAAAATGAATAAAAGTCTTTGTTTGATAGTATCTAATCCTTTATTTGATGGCAGAGAAATCAGAGCTTGCTTATTGGTTAATAAAATTTTAGGGAGTCAGTTTTCATAATATGATAAGGGTTTATGTTATTTAGAAGTTTTTCTCTAATTTTTTATAGCCCCAAAACTATACGTTTTTTGTTTTGGGTCGTTTACTTGAATAAATGACATTTTCGCTTTCAAAACTGCTGTTATCTTCTTTTAATTAATCAAAAACCTAGCTTAGTTGACTTGGCTTTGAACTTGAAACAATACCGAAAGAACATTAAATAATGATAATAAGAGCACACTTTTAACTACATTATATATAATACACATGTTTTTTTTTGTAAAACATTTTTTTACAGATTATCTTCTGTTTTGGTTGAAATCTGTGGACTGTTACTCTGGAAGTGAGGCCCCCGTTATTCTTGTAGCTACTCATGCAGAGGGGAAATCGGAACAGGTATGTGCATAGCCGTTTCTTAGTCACGTCTTTAAATCATTCATGACCATTTTTTGTCATGTTTAAAAGCATTTGAAGTTTACAAACAACATAATAATTCATATATAAAATAAAATTTTCAAGGAAAAAACTGAGTATTACCAAGAACTTTTCGATACGTTTCCTGGGCCTTCGCCAATTAATAGACACTTGTCCAGCGATAGATATTTTACATCAAGTCTTGAAAGGCATAATGGAGCATGTATTGAAAGTCTGGATGAATTAGAAAAAACCATTGTAGAAGTCTTAAAGTCACAAAAACATTGGGGAGAAGAAATACCCCTGGATTGGGCTATTTTTGAAAAATTCATTTCAGAAAAAAAGGAGACAAAGCTTCAGGCACTGGACAAATTGAAGAAATCATTTGATGAATTGCTTCTTTTAAGCAGACAGGAATTCAAAGACTTATTACGCTTTTATCATGATATTGGATTGATTCTGTTTTTTTCATTTAAAGATCCAAAACAAAATGTCACGCAGCTTCATTGTGTTTCTGATATTGTAATCCTCGATATTCAGTGGTTTGTTAACTCATTTAAGTATGTGATGACAGACTCAAATCAAAAAGCCAGTTTCAACAAAGTCATAGATGCAGCCCCCACCAAAGATGCGCTAAATACTTTTATAACTACAGGAGAAATTTCAGGCGAATTCTTAAAATCAATCTGGACAGTAACAAAAAATCAAGCAGCAGTTGAAAACAAGTATGCTATGATGAAATACATGGAACGATTGGGTCTGATCGCGATACAAAAAAATTCTGACATGTGTTTTATTCCAAGTATGAATAGAATGGAAGTTCCACAACGTGTTAAATCAAAGATCCATTCACATCCCAACAAGTCAACAACTCTCTACATCAGATTCCCTGTTTTACCTGTCTTTCTCTTCTACAGGCTGATTGTACTTTGTCTGATGCAAGGCTGGGAACCATTGAGCGACGGAAGAAAATGTATATATATAGACACTGCTATGTTTTATTTTCAAAACCACGTTCTAGTTTTAGGAGTAAGTAAGAGTTATTTACAGTTGTTATTGTATAATGATGATCAGACGAAAGAAGAATCAGTACAGAGGGCCTTAAGTGACGTTCAAGAAAAAGTAATGGAGATGCTGTCATTACTAACGAAAACCATTAACAGCGAACTTCATTATCAAGTTGGATATAGCTGTACACCTACAAGGTTTGGTAAAGAGCTAATCGAAACTTTTTTGACAGAAAATGATTTACTTGAGTACCGTGGTAGAAACTGCCCCTTACACGCACTTGCAGAAGACCATGATGTTGAAGCTTTGCGCAGTTTCCTGGTAAGAAATTCTTGTAGATGAAATTACGACATCTATGTATTCATAATCAACTTTGATTGTCGCCCGCGTGGCGCAGTGGTTAGAGCGTCTGCTCTAGAGTCGCAAAGGCACGAAAAAGATTGATTGATTTTATATTGTTTAACGTCCCTCTTTAGAATTTTTCACTCATATGGAGACGTCACCGATGCCGGCGAAGGCCTTCAAATTTAGACCTATGCTCGGCACTCAGGGCCATTGAGCAGTGATGGTTCTTTATCGTGCCAACGCCTACCGTAAAACAAGAACTACGTTTTTAAGGTCATATCCGAAAGACCCGTGACTTTCACTTCTAGTGCCGAGCGCTTGGCGAAGGAACACTCACTACCTATGTTTACGTCTTAGGTATGACACGGCGCCGCGATCGAGAATCGAACATTGCCTTCCGATCACGAAGCGAACGCTCTACCACTAGGCTACCGTGACCGGTAGCACGAAAAAGATCCATAAATGCTCAAAGGCTCTAAGTGCCGAGCATAGGACAAAATTTGTAGCCCTCCACGGCAAGTGGTGGCGTCTCCATATGAGTGAAAAATTCTCGAGAGGGACTTTTAACAACATACAATCAATCAATCAATCAATTTTAATTTGTATTTTGCTTTCCTTTCTTTAAGGACAGATAATACAAACAATTTTGATTCTTTGAAAAAGATTTAATATCATGTCACAAGTTTAGAAAAGTGGATGGTTCTTTAAATTTTTACTCCAAAGAACTGAAAACTGAAATAAAGAGTTGGAAAATATTAGTTATATTTCAATGAAAAAACAAATATAGACGAATTACATTAAGTTAAGGTTTACAGGTGAAAACGTTAATGAATGTCGTTGGGCACCGACCTATGAAAATGACTTGCTGGTAGGAAAATGTCTAAAAGAAACGTTTTTTTTTTTCAAAAATTCTGTTGTGTAATACATATACATGAAGGTATCTAATATCAAAGTGTTAAAATGGAGGTAGCTCTGTAAGAAGTGAATTAGACTTTCAAGACATGAAATTATTTTTATTATGCGCCCAAATGTATTCGGGGCGCATATTGTTTTTGTCCTGTCTGTGCATGTGTGTTTGTCTGTTTGTCTCTGTGTCTGTTTGTCCGTTTGTCTGTCTGTTGTCAACTTTAACCTTCGCAATAACTTTTGAACCGTGAGAGATAAAGACTTCATATTTGGAATGAATATTCCATTAATTGAGCACTTTCAACCAACATCAAATTCAATGATATGTGACCTTTATACTAAAAATAGCTTTTTTCTATATCCATAGCTCTCTAATTGTGAGAGATATAGATTTCATTTTTAATACGCATATTCCATTAATTTAGCACTTTCAACCAACACCAAGGTCATTGACCTTGTGACCCTGATTGTGACCTTTATACTAAAAATACATGTAGCCTTTTCAAACTTTCGCCATAACTTTCTAACCATGAGAGATAGAGACATCATATTTAGTATGAATATTCCATTAATCAAGCACTTTCAACTAACAACAAGACAATGATTATGTGACCTTGATTAAGACTCATTTGCTTAAAATTGCTTTTTAGAACTTTGTTGCCACCAGGCACATAGTGTTTCACACATCTTTAAATTCTCTTTTTGCAGTATTTTAAATATAAACACATTTCTAAATTGAGCGATCTTGTATTGAAATAATGCGCTGTTTTATTTAATGGAAGAAAAATGGTACGTTTTGCAGGATATGATAAGTAAAAATATTGATATGTTCCATAATGTTACTCATAAGAGAAGGAAATAAAGATATGATAAAAACAATTGTACTGAATTATCAATCTTACCTTTCTTGGCTCTCTGAATCATTCATTCTTTTTAAACACTGATTTATATATTAAAATTCAGCTAAAATTAATAATACAATAATTGAGCTCAATTAAGATCAGATTAAATAAGGACAACTAAAACAGCAGAGATGAGATCTGGTTCAATGAAGGAGTCAGCATCCCTGACTAAATGCATTTAAAAACACACACACAAACATTGTTTCATTTACATTTTATATATTTGAAAAAAAGTATTAAGGGAAAAATTGGTTCTTTGTATCTTTTCAGATGAAACAGACTGTAAATATCCATTGCATATTTTCATCAAAACAATAGTTAACAGATCTTTATTTTGGAGATTTCAAAATAATGAAATATTAAATAAGAAATGGGATGAAAATAATATCCAAAAACTTACAATGTTTTTGCAAAGAAACGAAATTTGAAGACATAATCGGGCAAAATGTCGCACATAATATACAGGATGAGGTATATGGTCTTCTAAATGCCATAGCAAAATATTGTAAATTGGTATCAATTTTGGGTGATTTATATGCACATATCATGAAGTCATAGAGCAGCATTTTTCAACATTTTCCAAGATTTCCTGTACATTACTGTTACCTTATATACTAAACATCCATACACCATTTGTCGTCAAGCTATAAAATAAGCGATAAATAAGATAGAGTACACAATAGTTTATTGTTCAATAACGTTATCGATATTTTATACAATGGTACATTTTTTTTACCATAATAAAGTTACCATAAAACTTAACAAAGGGATAATAGGTTGTGGAAGACATTCACTGGGTGGTTTGTGTGTGAGCTGGGATAAATTGTCTTCCAAAAAGTCTTCCAATTTGGCAGTCACTTAGATTATTTTTTCTCTATATTTCTTTAAGCTATTTTGAAAAAAAAAGCAACGGGAACGTGTATTTTATTAATGATAATTACAGAATCTTATTTTCTTTCAAACGGAACTTTATACAATTTAGTTCATATATGTATAAAAAATTCGCCTTACAGAAACTCTATTTTTTTATTTTTTGTATTGGTTAATATTTTTATTTCTTATATAGAAAAAAATGTATCTTTAATAATATAAATAGCCTTTGGTTGTTTTTAATTTTTGTGCATTTAATTCTGCATTTTTTTTCTTGTTTTTATTTTTGTCTTATTACAGACAATAGCCTGAACTAGTTGCTCTGAACCAATTAAACAAGACCTTTCTTTGAGTACCACTAAATTTGACCTTTTGACCTTGATATTGGAGTTTTTCCCACTTTAACATGAAAATTTAAACTTTTATCTTGGCAATATCTTTTGAACAGTAGATACTAGGGCATTTATATTTCACATATGTATTCTTTGATGAAAGACCTTTCATTGGATACCTTGACCTTTTGACCTTGACCTTGTAGATTTCCGTACGTTCCAAAAAAATTAACCATGGCCATAACTTTTGAACGGTAAGGAATAGGGCATCATACTTCAAATATGTAATCCTTGTGAGAAGACTCTTTAATGAAAACCAAGAACTTTGACATTCTAATCTTGTGAGTATGACCTACTTTAAAGCAGCAAAAAATTGACAACATTTTTTTAAGGATTAGGACTAGTGCTTTCATACTTTACATATTTGTTTCTTGTGACAAGACCTTTCATTTGATAACAAGAACTTTGACCCTTTGACCTTGGATTAGGGCTTCCATAATCTAAATAAGTTTTCTATTTGGCAATGACTTTTCATTGATTAACAATTAAATTGACCTTTTGACCTTGACCTTGGCGATTTTTGTACTTATTGAAAAAATCATTTGCATTTGCCTACTTTCAAATTTCACAATTGTTTTCCAGTGAGAACACCCTATTATTGGTACTAATTAATTAAATTTGCATTTCAGAAAAGTTTAATCTTTGCTATGTTGCCTTACGGGAGCATCAGTGTTTCACAAATATGTCTTCTTCTAAGTTAAAAAAAAATACATAAAGTACAGAAATGTTGTCTTACCTTCACTTTTTTAGCAAAGTTTCTTGCATGATTTGATATTTTCTGAATCATACGAACTGTAATTTAATGCAGTCCAAATTTGCATGACACATAAATAAAAGAACGATTTACTTGTTTCATCTGAGGGACTTTTTATTCATTTAATAAACTCTATAACAGAAACTAATTTCTTCTTTTTGTTAATATTACAAAACATATATAGTTTTTTCCATTGCAATAGCCTGGACTGTCTTTATTCCATCTCAGTTGTAAAAGATACATATTTTGTTTACGAAATTTATACTTATCACATGATTGAATTCTATGTACATTGTAATTCTCACAAATCTCATTTACAAAATGCTAAAAAAATGAATTTTGCCATTGTACTTGTTGTGGATCTAGGGTATTATTGTTTGAGGTTAGTAATTTTAGTATTTTGTTTTATAGTTTCTTGTGAATATATGAACCGAAGAAAAAACACACAAAGAGAAGATACGAATCAATGATTGATTGTATTTTGTTTAACCTGTTTTTTCACTCACATGGAGACGTAACTGAATGGCTTCAAATATGGACCTATACACAGAATTCAGGGCCATTGAACAGCTAGGGCTCTTTTCATGCCAACGCGTCTGTGACACGGGGCCTACATTTTTAAGGTCATTATCGGACAGACCCGTGACTTTCTCTTTTAGTGCCGATCCCTTGGCGAAGAAACAGTCACTACATTTGTTTACGTCTTAGGTTTGACGCGGCGCGACGCGGAGAATCGAACCTGGGCCTCCCATTCACGAAGCGAACGCTATACCACTAGACTACTGTGATCGAAAGATACGAATCGAACGAAACCATATAATCAATTCAACATACTGTAGAATCATAAATTTTTGTAGGGTTTAATTTTTCAGTCGATTTTCAGTGACCTTTGCGTCGTCTTTCAGTTACCTTTCCGTTATCTTAAAGTACACACTTTAGTAACAATTAGTATCAATTTTTATTTCCGACTCTGAATTTAATATCACACACCGTTTAAAGTCAATATGAACATAGAAAGGAGGGGATATTTATGTATAAGATCAAATTCGGCGAAAAAATTTATTTGAACGTATAAATATAGCAAATATCCTGTAAACCTACACTTGATCTTGTATATTTGTATTTTTTATCAGATATGACGTACAGTGTATACTCATTAGTATCACTTTAAATTGCGATTACATACTTTAAAAATACATATGTATGTCTTAACAATTACTTATTTATATGTTACAAAAAATGATAACAATTCAACTGAACTCGTTGACTCATAGAATTCAAAATGATATTTAATTTTCCAATTAGATTTAAAAAACAAAAAAAAAAAACAGAACCTATCATCAATATCCTAGGACTACTTGCCACTGATGCTCCTGTTCCTTATTCTACAATTCTCTTCTCTTCGCTTCTGATTCAGTTATCGGCTTCCTCAGCTAACTTCTGAATACCTGACTTCCCTTAAGCATCACTTTATATACCCTTGGACTGTTCTATACGAAGGGTAGTCAGGTCATTCCATTATTCATTATTTAGGATCTGCTGTGCGTTTATTTAAACGCTTCTTAACCATTACATTACCCACGCCTCTGATATCATGCGTCCCCCATGTACTTTGATTAAAATAAGATTTTTTTTTATTTCTATTATTATTATTTTATATTTAATATTTCTATTATTATTATTTTCTTTTTATATCCTGAAACACAAGAAACATTGTTTTATAAAGAACCTATCAGTCTTTTTTTAAATACATACAACAAGTAAAATCAGTAATTACATACAATCTTTTATCATTAAGATTGTTCATTCAAACTGAATGTCTTCTAGTCTCAATACTGTTTAACCATTCTTTTGATACTTGTTTCCATAGGTCACCTTTTCAATCCTGGTAGACAGGGAGCCATCTTCTTTCTACGTGTCCTTCTAACCTCTAAATCTGTTTCCTCGAAAATAAGCTCCCCTGGATCCACCACCTTAACCTGACCTGTACTCCTAGGGGACCTATTTGGAGACTTCCCCACTAGTCCCGACCCTACAGTTTCTTTTGGCTCTTTCCAATTATGTGTTCTGTTCAAGTGTCTTCTAAGCACTGTCTTCCTGGCAAAGGTATGAGCACACCGCTCACATTTAAACTTTCCTTTGTATCAATTAGACAAACCACGAGCAAAACTGTCATATCTGTTTCTCTCAATTTTTCTCTCTTGGCATCAATTGCACTCAGATCAGCGTAAAGCTCTGCTTCTAAATTATCCATGCTCATTCAATTTTCACGAGACCTAAGGCTGTAACACTTGACATACAGTGCTCAGTTTCAATAAATCTTACTACTCTACACTCAAAAATAATATACCTGGTAAAGAGAAAACCCGGTGATACTGCACCTGGTACCATTGCACTTGGTACCAAACTCCTGGTATCACTTCTCTGGATTACATTACTTGGAAACACTGAACAGAGTTTCTTGCACCCGGTGTCAACAGCACCCGGTATCAGTACTCTGTTCACAACACTGCTTAACACTGTACCCAGTTAAGCAACAAAAAATCAGTATACTTATACTAAAGCACCCGGTATCAATTCTTCAGTGTACCTGGTGTCAATATTATCACAAATGGTAACAAAGTAAATTAGACAACAATCAAAAATTCATTGACCGGCTGCCACCAAAATGTAACGTGTATGATTGGGTTCTTCAAGGGATATATGTACAGTATCAAGCTTTTTCTCTTACTCTATCTGAGTTAATGATTAGACTAATAATTGTAAGGCCGCTTTATTTTAGGGAAAATCACAATTTATTTAAAATGTTGTTATCAAGAGACGTGGACTGGGTATGGCTTTTGTACCGTGTTTCTCTTCCTATTGATAGATAAGAACTGAGTGTCTCAATCTTCAGATTTACTACACCCAGAACTTACCATCAATTTCCTAGGACTACTTGCCACTGATGCTCCTGTTCCTTATTCTACAATTCTCTTCTCTTCGCTTCTGATTCAGTTATCGGCCTCCTCAGCTAACTTCTGAATACCTGACTTCCCCAAAGCATCGCTTTATATACCCTTGGACTGTACTTTTCCAAGGGTAGTCAGGTCATTCCATTATTCATTATTTAGGATCTTCTGTGCGTTTATTTAAACGCTTCTTAACCATTACAGTAATTAATTAGTCTGTCCCAAAAGCCGTGCAATTAACATAGAATATACAAAATATATACAAGATATATACACATCGCAAATCCTCGATACAACAAGTGAACCGTCTTCCATTTTGATTTCTATAAATTGATTGATTTTAATTCCGTACTGTTCGACAAGAACTCGTAGCTTAGTTGATAAGGTCACGGACTGTCACGCTGGGGACCAGGGTTCGATTCTTGCATAGAAAATGATTTATTTTTTTTGGCATAAATCTTTTTCTTCATTTTCTATTCTTAAATATATAAACTAAATGTTATTTAATAAGGAAAAAAGTGAAATATAATTTTTAAGTTAAAAAATAAGCCGATTATCTAATAAAAAGATGCAACTGAATGATAACTGAAAGGTCACTGAAAAAAAAAACTGCCATTCAGTCGACTAAATGGTAACGGAATGATCACGGAAAAGTCATGGGAAAGGATCTTTTCAGTGACCTTCCAGTGACCATTCAGTGGGCATTCAATTACCATTCCGTCGACTGAATCGTGTAATTTCATCTTGTGCACGAATTCATTTTCATCACGAAATGTAAAATGTTACAAACATACACATGTATCTACTAACCAATTCTACATCTATAAAAGTAAACCACCACGGACCAAGATGTTTTTCCCTCAAACCACGAAAATTTAAGCCCAAGAAAATATGTGATTTTACATTCATTGATTGTTTCCTCTTTAAAAGCTGTTTCGATGGGGTTTATTTATTTTTTATTGAAAAAAGACATTCTTGTTTTTCAAAGATTAATGATACAAACTGCTATGAAAATATAAGTATAAAGAGTATGCTATTGTTATTCGACCACAGAAGCAACATGGGGTTTTAAACCTCTTTGTCAGTTATACATATGAAATTACAATCTATTCAGGCAAACAGCCTGTCTTTCAAAATATGAAACCTCCGATCAGAAAATAAAATTTTTAGCAAATGCATAATGCAATTGATTAAAACTCCATTTCGTTTAAAAAAAATGCAACTTTATAATCAAGACGTATATTAAAACTTTCACCACCCCTCAATTGACAAATCCTTTCAACTGAGTATGTAACTGGCTAAATTAATGAGTACACACTTATTGCATATTCGAAGATTCATCATATATTCGTAAATTTTCAAAAAAACATTTAATGATAAAATTTCCCCCTATCTAGACAAAGAGATGAAAAATATAAAAAATATTCTGTTGTCTGTACTTTATACCGAATACCAGTGTGAGATCAAATGTAGACTTTGAAAGAAGTTTGACTTAAAAGGCTAGAATAAGTGTCGAGCATTTTTTTAAAATACTAATTAAATTAATCTATGGTGTTAAATGCAGAATAAAAAATATTACATTTACACATCAAAATGCGATTTTGTTTTCCTTTTTGAAGGGGGCAGAGGGGATGGTCATACCCGATATATTTGTTTTAATTTTACTTTATAATATATACTGTAAGCATACTTTTTTCCATGGGGTCATAATTCCGCGAAATCTCAATTTCTGTTTAATCTGCGATTAGAAAATTATGCAGATTTTCTAGACTGCCACTATATGCCTTATCTTTATATTTAGTTCGCTTAGAAAATTTTCCACGGAAAATTTGAGACCTCGAACATAGCGTTAATTAATAACACGCAGGAAAAAGTTCGTCTGTAGTTACAATCCCCCAACATTTCATCGCAAAGAAACCATTGTCAAACTATTTGCAGCTGAAGTTAACAATGGGAATTTTAGTGGGGGAGGGTTGAAAATTGCCAATAATACCCTCAATTTAATGCTGCATTTGTATTATTATTGTATGCATTACGCTCAGTGAATAGTTATTGTGGAATATTTTGGAATATCACTAGTACCAGGAAAAAGCATTTTGATTTTGAGTTTTTTTTTCAGATAATAAAAAATTTACATGAATTTGTTTCAACAATTTCAACGATTACTACAACAACACCATCAACAGCAAAAGAACTTAAATGGTAAAAAAATATATATTTTTTCCATTAATTTAAAGATATTAATGAGTTTTCGATAAGTTGAAATAAATTCATACTTAAAATGATTAAAAAGAAAGAAAAGGAAATATTACAACAGGCGCCATCAATGTTCCTGATCTTGCATGCATTGCGATTTTTTTCCTCAGAAATGATGTGATGCTGATATTCTTTCAACCCTCATGATAAACATTTCAGTGTGGTCAGTTAGTTTCATCCAAGAAGGATATGGAGATAAACAGTATTCAATTTCAAAGTCTATTGTTTTTGTCCTGTCTGTCTATCTGTTTGTTCGTTTGTCTGTCTACAAACTTTAACCTTTGCAATTACTTTTGAACCATGAAAGATGGAGACTTCGTATTTAATATAAATACTCCTTTTATTAATTTCTTTTAAATGATACCAAGACAATGACATTGTGACCTCAACTGTGACCTTTATGCTAAAATAGCTTTTTTTCTGCAAACTTTAACTTTGGCCTTAACTTTTGAACCATGAAAGATATAGACTTCGTATTCAGTATACATACTCCACTCAAAATTTCTTTCAACTGACACCAAGGTCGATTGCCTTTTGATCTCGACTGTGACATATATACTAAAAATAGCTTTTTAAAAGAATTGTTGCTACCGGGCGCATAGTGTTTAGCAAACACATCTTCTTGGAATTTTTTTTACTTTTGTTTTTTATTATACTTTGATTTCATATTCATTTCAAATTGTACATTATTTTCTTGATGATTGCCTGGGTTTTATTTATCAGTAAACTCAGGTGACTTATTGCTATCCGTTGTTGTCCGTCGTCGTGCGTCGTCTGTTGTGCGCTGTGAGCCGTGCATTAACATATTAACATTTTCAGCTTCTACTCTGAAACCGCTTAACCAATTTCAACCAATTTTGGCACAAAGCATCTACTGGTGTAGGGGAACAAAAATTGTGAATTTCATGGTCTTTGCACCCCCCTGCTAAAATTTGTGCAATCTTTAAAAAAATTTCTTGTATACTCCTGGATACCAAGCGGTTAAACTGTTGGCATGATTGTAATCAGCATTGAGTCCTGTACCAAAATTGCGAAATTCATGGCCCCAGGGTCAGAAGTTCCAGTGCTAGGGCGGGGCTAAGTAGACTGTACAGTGAAAATGCATTTTTTCTTGAAAATCTTCTTCTCTACTCCTGGGCATAAAAAAAGCTATATAACCAAGTACATAGTTATGTTGAATTAGATTGCCTCTTCCAAAATTGTGAAATTCATGGCCCCAGCGTCAGGGGTTCTGGTGTTAGGGCGGGACTCTATTGATTATGTAGCGACATTTCATAATTTTTTTTTATCTCTTCTCCTCTGCGCTTGGATATTTAACCAAAAAAAAACTATTTACATATTTATGATAAGGAAGGATTTTTCTTCCACATTTGTGAATTTCATAGTGTTAGGGTTGGACTCTAATGAGTATATAGTGAAAATGCATTAATTCTTTGAAAATCTTCTTCTCTGCTCCTGGTATAAAACAAAAAAACTAAGAACATAGTTATGATAACCGAGAATGCCTCTTTTAAAATTTTGAATTTTATAGCCCATTGATGAGGGGTTCTGGTGTATGGGAGGGGCTCTTTAATTGTTTATATAGGGAAAATACATTAATTCTTTAAAAAATCTTCATCTCTTCTTCAGGGTATGAATAAAACTAACTAAGTACATGGTTATATTGAATAAGTCTGCCTCTTCCTAAACTATGAATTTCATGGCCCGAGGGTCAGGGTTTCTAGTGGTAGGGCGGGGCTCTGTTGGATATATAGAGAAAATGCATATTTTTTTAAATATTCTCTTATGCTCCTGGGTACAATCCAAAAAACTATGTATATAGTTATGTTACTTCCCAATTTACGAATTTCATGACCCTTGGGTCAGGGGTTCTGGTATTAGGGTGGGGATCTATAATGATTATTATATTATGAATTTTTGTGGAAATCTGTTTCTTTGCTCCCTTGTGTAATGCGAATGATCTAAGTATATATTCATGATGAAGAAATTTTCTTTCGCAGGGGCCCTGAAATTAAACATTTTGGAACAGACATTTCCAAAATGTTTAATTTCAGGGCCCCTGCGTTAGGGGTTCTGCAGACGGGGAGAAAGAGGGGGAGGGGAAGGTTGAAGTTGTTACATAGTCTGAAAATAAAGTAATACTTTGAAATTTGCTCTTTGATATGGATCACCCATTTCTGATGAAAAGAAATTTAAAAAATTTCTAAAATTTTGATATACCACGGTATGTGGCCCCAGGGTCAGTGGTTCCTCTGGGTTGATGTGCACAACTGGTGGTTATAAAGCGGAAATGCATTTTCTCTCTATTATTCTGATCTGCCTTTGGGTATTAAGTAAGCAAAATAAGCATGCTAATAATATAGTTATGATGAACAATTGTGCGACTTTCAAAATTGTGATTTTCAAGGCTTTTGGATTAAAATAGTCAAACCAAGTTCAGTAGTTGGAAAGTTGATACATGTTACTCAGGTGGCCTATAAGGCCTATAAGCCTCTAGTTTCTGGGGCTAACCGTTTACATATTTTATAGTTTCTGCAAATGAATAATTTTGAAAATTACTGTTTAGTTTGGAGATTCACAAATTGAAATATGGATATAACATAATTATAATTTAATTCACTGTCATGTCATCTTTACATATACATTACAGTTTTAATTACGATTTTTCTCTTTTTTATAGAAAATGCTTCCCTTAACATTCTATGGAGAATCTGACGAGGAATATGAATGGTAACAAATGAATCCTGTGCTTATCCGCCTGAATTGAAATTCATTTAACAAACCAGTCCTGTAAAAATACTGAAATTATATCCCACTAGTTTAAAGTATCACATTTTATACTTTTATAATGTATAGGCACACAATATCCTTTCGGAAGTCTCAATTTTAGGGGTGGTGGCTACATAAATTATATTTGACCTGAAAACCCTGACAGGAAAAAATGAGAAATGTCCAAACTCCCAAACTCAAAATTCCTATTTTAGAAAGACATAACTTTCTTTCCAGCCACATTTTGTTTATACAATGTCAAGCTATACTTTGCTACAAATATGGGTGAACTAGCCTTATATGTTCTTATGGCCTAAATTTGCAGCCCTTCACCGGCAATGGTGACGTCTCCATATCATGATATATTCTGGAGAGGGACGTTAAAGAGTATACAATCAATCAATTTATTGTTCATATGAGATATTAAAAGGTTATTATTGAAAAAAAAAGTTTTGGTGCATCCCCCTGATACTGGGTGCCTACTGTATGGTGCATTTTTTGTAACTTTTATCTTTTGTGTGATGTATAATCTCTTTATGTAACTGATTTTATAATGCTTATTAATTCTGTGAAGAATGTGTAAGAGTACTTGATTTTTTATGAATTAGAATTTGCGAGCACAAATTGCTAAATATATAAGCATATTACTCTCAAGGAATGTCAAAATTTAAACAGGAATATAATATTTAAAATTTTGTGCTATATTCTCGACAACAGATATCTTAGAATAACAATTTTTCAAAAATAATATTGAACATTTATTGAAAAAAAAAATAATAATGGGTATGAAGAAGTCATTAAACCTTTTCCACGCATTTTAAATACCGGCCAATATTTTCGTTTTTGCTGACCGAATATTTTTTTTTCACAATTGAGGTCTGGGTTTAACTTCACAATAAAAAGTATGAATGTTCAATATTCAATCGCGACACTATGTTCTGCCATGCACTGCCGACGGTAATAATGTGTACGAAATTATACTGCATCAGCTGATGTCCTCTGTTTTGTAAAGAAAACTGATAAACTGTATCTGGAAGAATAATGATAATCAAAAATCTAGATGAAGGAAAAAAATAATTAGTGGTACGAATAAAATAATACTAGTATGTTTATCAGATCGGCGTTTTCTATAATATAAATGAAACTATCAAAGAAAAAATAGCCCTTTAAACCTACAGTTGTTTGGCCAGTTCCGAATAAGAATTCGATTCGGCGGTGCTATAAATATACTTTGCATAATTTCAAAATCTAAGTATTTTGTCAAGGTAGTTCGTTGACTTGTGGAATTAAATATTGTTTCACAAAAGTTCAGCCTTGCCTCCAAAAAAATTATTTTGCAAGTTACCATAGCTGTTTATTTACCAGTTACGAATAAGCCGACGAGTTCCGGATAGGCTAGAGATTCTTATTCAATTCAACCCTAAATTAAGAAGTATACGTCCCAGACATTATCCATTGACATGTCTAGGAAAAGTTAAATTAACTGCTTACTAATAAATTATTTGTATTTCTAAACGTTGAGGAGAAACTAGAAGTACTGTGGGCGCTGGGTTCATTTTAATGATACCCCATACCTTCTTTATGATCATTTAAGACAAATTCCATGTTTTGCTCTGGGAGACCCGAAATTAGTGTCAGATCAAAATGTAAAATAAAAGGTAACGATGTCACAATATAATGAATAATATGTGAAAGAATTATTAAATCTTATTCAGTGGTATAGGAGGAATTGCGGATAAGAGATGTATATATACCTTTCAATATTACAAAGAATGGCAGTTTATCTATGTTTTTCTCAGAAGCCCGATTTATATGCCTGATCCAAAAATAAAATAGGTGCACTTTGGTAGTGTTAAACAAAGGTTCTGTGAACGACTCATTAAATTCTGTGAAGCCTCATAAAAGTTCATTCAGTGGTAGAAGAGGGATTGCAGATAGGAAATGGATACCCCAGAGTATATCTGACGGGTGGACGTACAGACAGAGGGACGGGCGGATGTAGAGACGGATTGATGGACAAACATCCCATTACTATATACCCTTTCTTCCTGTTTTTCAAACAGGGGTATAATAAGTAACGTTTGCAATGTAGAAAACAACGAAGAGTGAATTTAAAATAGTGTTTAAAATGGGTATTCGGAACTGGTAAAATAAGAGCACGAAAAAATTTCAATATCTTACAGTGTTCTAAATATTTATTTTTGACTAGTTTTTAGTATATGTTATAGTACATATCAAGCTTACTTTTGATTCCTGGAACATGATTCTATGTGAAAAATTTATGTATCTAAAGAGGTTTTTCTGCAGACTTACGCGTCGCGGTGATTCAGATTTGTTGCGTTGTAAACGTATGTCGAGTGTTTCAAGTACGATTCCGCAAACAAACCGAGTGCAAAAAATCAAAACCTCATATTATTCAAACAATCATAAATAGGCCTTCTTACCATACAAATCAATTTTTTTTACACCGTTGAATTTATTTATTACCAGTCCTTGAATTAATAATTATTCGGAACTGGCCAAAATCCGGAACTGGCCAAACGACTGTACGATCAACTCTGGCTTTAGGGACAATATCCCTCTGTTCCACATTTCACGACTTTTTTTTTTAATTCCAAACATTGATTTTCAGCAACAACTATAAAATTCAATTCAAATAAAAAATAGTTTGAAGTATGAAGCGTTGCTTACTTTTTCAGAAATAAATGATGTGTCAAATCATGATTTGAAGAAAATTTGATATGGTCATTAGAAAGATCAATTATTTTAAATCTCACAATTAAATTAGAAATATGAGGTATATATAGAAATAATATTTACTTCATACCTATCTAATTCCCTTTAGAAAACATACTGGAGCAATGCGTTTTAAATCAGAATACTAGTATCAAATTGTTTTCTGTGCATGTAAAATAAAATGCATCCATAAGCAAGAGTTATCGTTCCATTATCGCCCTTGAAATTTCTTGTGTAATGAAATAAAATATTAATTAAATGTTTATAAACAATTCTGCGGCTTTTATATCTGTACAATTAAAAGACTTTCACGTTTAGAAATAGATTTTTTTATCAATTTACACCGTTTAAAGGAACTGAGTGTAAATGCTTTAGGTAAACTATTCAAAATAATTTTTGAATGTACTAGCAATAAAACTAGAAATCAACCTCTGAACGATAGGATAGGTTTGCTTGAGTTAACAATAAAATGGTCCATATAATAGAGATTTGTAAACTCTGGCATGACAAATTTCTGAAATTTCTGACAAAATGTCTGCAGAAAGTTATCTTTCTTATTTGTAGAGTTATCTCTCTTTTCAGAGTATCAATGAACCTTAAGGAGTATTTTAAATTCAAAGCGTTCATTAATCTGTTGTATAGAGCACATGAATAAAATATTCTTCCAAATTTTAAAAAAAAGTAAAGAATACATTGACGTGAATTATAATCAGGTGCGGTCTGTTTTCACGTGAAATTACACTTTTTTCGACATTCTTCATATTGGCACTTATTCCCATTTTATTGTATCAGTGTTGTGTGTTCTTGTCATGATGTATTGATTTTAAATGAATATGCTAATAAATGTCTATATTTTGTTAAAGAATATTTATGTCGTTTATCAAGTGGCTTTCCTTCATTACAGACTTTCAAATATTGAATTTTGCTTATTGGCTTTTTGTATGTTTCATAAATAATATAATAATAATAATATGTTATGTAAAAGATTTTTGCCTTTTTATACATCGATTTTGCTGTATTTTTCTTTTTTTTTTATAATAAATGTGAGCTGTTGGGTCTTTGTTGATTTCTTACCGAAATATAATGAAGAATTTGACTGTATTTAACAGAGACAGACACAGAATGGTAAGTCATACTTTATCCCATATTATATACTTTATCTGACCTAAGGACATGGCTTGATGAATTCTATGCACTTAAGTTCAAAGGAGACGTTCCTCAAAATCTGTTTTGTATATCTTCGTAATGTATGACAAATATTCAAAATTTTAATACTATTCTGATTTCTAAACCAGTTTCTAAAGATTTTTAAAAAATCCAAGCACTTAAACATTTGAAATTCGAGAATTGTTTTTCTTCCCCAAAGGATTATATAAGAAAAACTACACCTGGTATCTTGCAGAAATGCCTGATAAGGTACCGCAATTTTTTGTGAGTAAACATGTTTAAGTTGCAAAACTTCAATGACAAACTCTTTGTAAAAAATATCTTTTATTAAGGAACGTCTCGTCTGTTCTTAAGAGATTTTTTGTATTTGATGTAATCATCATATTTGGTTCCTGTCTTAATCCAGTAGATGGAACAACTTGAAGCAACTCAGAATGAATGTAATAGCTTAATAATTTTTATAAAAGACTTGATGAAGTCAACATTCGAGCCAAAGTTAGATAATACATGAAAATAAAGCCAGCATCTCAACTTTAAAAAGCTCCAAATATGCACCTTAATGAGATTGTTTACAATGTCGTATCAACTGGTCTTGTTTTACACACTGCATATTTTGAAATAAATTCTATGAAGAAAGTTAGGCGAACATACCGTATAGCCGGGTTTTTTTTGGCGGTACACAAATTTGGCAATTTTATGTTGTTGAGATATAAAATAAGTTAGTGATCATATTTTTAAACAAGAGTAATTTTTTCATACCAATGAATTCATATAACAAAAAGGTTTCAGTAGTTTTAAAAACATGTCATTAACATGATTTGATACTTAAATCACACATGTTTAATGATTTTTTGGGACATATTGTTGAAGGAAGTACAAGGCGTTAAAAATGTAAGTGGAACAATGGAAGCAAAGAAGTATCAAAGAGGGTTTTCGTTTGTGAACATAAGAAAATTTCAGTATATCTGGCTAGAACTGGTGATAAGACACTATGAGGAGGCATTTAAGTTTTGACAGCACTCCATGGCAGCAGGGATGCTGGAAGCTGGCAAAACGCAATATCACTTTGTAGAAAGACTGTATCTTTCCCAAAGCGGAATTAAAGGTTATCGAACCAATCCCTACAGGCAGTAAATTGTCATAAAAGGCTAAAATCTGGGCGTCCAAGGTATACGGCAGTCCATGAGATATCGTTATTTGGCCAATTTTGCTGAGACGCGCCACTTCCAAGGTGCTCTTCAGCTTAATACTGGGCATCAGAGAGCAACAAACAGACGGATTTCTACTCAAACATTTTGAATCAGACTTCAGGAAGCAAATTTTGAGGCTATCCGACCAGCCGTACGTCCTGTATTAAAACTAGAGTGTCGCAGAAATCCACTGGAGCAGGCAACAGAACATAAATATTTGGCAACAACGTCATTGGTGTTCTGTTCTGTTCTCAGTCGAGTTACGATTTTGTTTTGACTTCCATGATCACAGAAGACTTGTTTGGATTGCAAACTGGTAAAGATATGCTGATTGTGTCATTTCTGGGCAATACAGAGTAAATGGAGGATTGGTGATGATTTGGGAAGGCATTAGTATTGACTGCAAAACAGATCTGCACATTATTGAAGGCAATCTGGCAGGTTTAAAATACCAAAATGATATTCTTCATCCTCTTGTTAGACGTATTGCATGTATTCTGGGGGGGGGGGGAGGATTTCATCTTAATGGACGATAATGCTCGACATCATACAGTTCGAATCGTAACCGAGTGCATGGAAAGTAAAACAACTTAGCGTATGAACCCGCCAAGTCGTTTTCTAGACCTGAAGTTAATTGAACATGCCTTAAACATTCTTTAGCAACGCATTTCAGTTCGTCATACACTTCCCCAAAATCAACAGGAGCTTCAGACAGCATTGCAGGAGGAATGGCAACAGATCCCTCGGGCTAGCCTTGGACGGTTGATGGGTAGCATGGGTCTGCGCTGTAGGGCATTGCGGGGAGGTCATACAAAATACAGGCAATCATTTTAGTGACGTAATTTGACTCTTCTGAAGAAAATCTCATTTTTAGGTCTACCCCCAACATGGCAAATTTTAATGTGACCGTAATAAACAATTCATAACGTGTGTTAAAACAAATTTATCACATCCAGTGTTTAATTTTCACTTTTTAAATATAAAATATGATACGAAAATGAAGACTGCATTATGTTTTTTATAATACAGTATTTGTAAAACATATTTAATGTGATGATCCTTAACTTTTTTTGTCCAGTATATCTAGCCCTGCAGAATCCTCGCAGAGTTAAGACGTTACCATGAGAAGGCTAAACAAAGCTTTGTTTTAAATGATTTCTTAATTATTGCCCAATCTTAATCAAACTTTATCTACAATGCAAAGTATATTCCCTTTGTTTTGCCTTTGTAAATGGCTTTCACAGACGGGTGAAGAAATAAATACACAGAAAACGCATTATTTCATTTTGGAAATGATTTTGTATAACAATACTAATAACTAAATTTCAAAAAAAGACTCCCAATGCTAACGAAATTGCACTAATCCAAAAACGTGATGATTTGATTGGAAATGAAATGCAAACTGGGCAAAGCTTAAAAGAATTTTTTTCCTCTCCCGATTTAGAGTTCAAAATAGATCAGTGGGTATAAAGGAATTTTTTTAAAGAAAATATCAAAATACTTGTTGACAAAATGAAAAATTCTAGGAAAAACGAGTTCTTGCAGATTAAAACACGTTTGAGTAGGCGATTGTTAAGCAATCAGTCGGGAGAGGGCACACAAAATATTTTAAACCTAGACTTTCTTGAATAATTTTTAAGAGAATGAATCGACAAATATTGAAAAAAAAAATTCGTTAAATTCTCAAGAAAGTTGGTTAAGTTTTAGAATTAAAAAAAACAACCAATTTGATATTAAAGAATATACTGCATACTTACAAATATTTTAGATACAAATACCAATAAGTCAGGGATAAATAACCTCTTTTAAAACAAGTATTGTTTCTAGATTTTTAGAGATCGTAATGTCTACTTTATCAATACATATAACATGTATAAATTTAATTTTAAAAGTTAATTATCAAAGATCAGCCTTGAAACATGGCGCTGATTAATTTGGCCAGAGATTGTCTTGCTATTATATGATTTCATTTTTACAAATCGAAATTTACATAAAAAATAGTTATAAATAATCAGTTAATTAATTTATTATATTTTTTAATCTTTTCGCGATCATTTCATGTTGAAAAATATCCTTCAGAAGTTTGATTGAACAAGCAGAAAAGTTCTTCAATACATTAGGACGAATGATTCTTCATTGTTTATCTATCGAATTACTTAAAAAAAAACAGATTGTTTATATTAATTAAGAAATCCAATTCCCATATATCTTACATACCTAGCCAGGTAATTACATGTATATAATTAGGACTTGTATTGGAGACCTTATTAATGTTTAAAGGGTTAATTTCCTCTAGTAAATGGTCGAATATTGTGTCCCGACTTCTTAGTTAACTCATTTTAAGATTTATATCATTTAACTCTGCTTTGATTCAGAAATTTCCATCTTTTTCGTATCTGTTTCTTGTAGTGCAACAGTTTCCTTTGACATTAATAGGTGTTTTTAACTATTTGAATTATAACTATTAGGAAAAGTTTCAAAAATCGTTAAAGTTTGTTAACATGGAAAATTGGCATTTGAACAAGCAGTCTATAATTCTGATGTTTGTATTTTTCCTACCATTGACATACACATGAATCATTCATGTCAAGTTTAGTCGTGTTTGACCGCAGCCTATATACATAAATATTGAAATGCATCCAATTATAAATATGGTAAGATTCTTATGGTACGTCCTTATGTAATCAAATCGTTCCTGAAATTAAGTAATAAAAAATTGGAATAGTTGTTAATTGTTTGCACAGAAGAAGAAAAACAACCATTGATCTGGCCGAATGAAAAAAAAAGATAACATTAAAACCATCGCAGTTAAATGTATTTGCCATTCTACAGCTCGACTCCTTCATGTGCTCCTATTTAGATTTACAAAACCTAATATTTTTTTAATTCCTTAAATAAATTATTTCCCCAATACACACCAAAAATATTTTTTGAAACCGTGGTAGTGAAAATACGTGAATGATAAATTTTAAAAAGAGAGTAACTAGAAGAAGCAAGTTGAAGATAAAGATATATGGTGTGAAATACAAATTAAAGAAGATAGAAAACAAGGAAAATATAGCAGGACAATATGTATTCTTCAATGTTTTCTACCGATATAAACAAAATGCGATTCCAAGTAGTATATTATATTTTTAGACGGAAATAATAGATAAAGTATGTCTGTTGCACATGCAATGGGATAAGCAGACATGATGATTAACAAACAAAATTCATTTAAAACATGTGTAAATGTAAAATTTGAAATTTTGGCGGGACGCAAAGTTAGCAATATCTAGGTGTCAGGTCATTTCTCTCTAAAAATTTTTCTATATGATATCCACGATATCTACATAAGAACTAGTATTTTATTTTTAGAGAGAAGTAACTTTAACGATTTTGAAATGCTAACTCAAGAAGCTATTAAAAATGAAAAATAACTAATTCTTAACAATATTCAATTAAAGCGATGTCATAACCCTCTCTAATATAATGCCAAATTCAAAGAAATAAGTCCTTGCTAAAAATTCTACTAATGCCGTAAATGAATTTTACAGAATAGAAGTCTTGACTACAGTCTACCTTTTTCATAGCTATCAATCACATAACTGAGATGTTATGTATTAGTTTGATGATTCGTTTATAAAGATCTCATGGAAACTAATCACAGTTAAGGTTACTGAAGAAGCTAAAACGGTTTTGTCTTAAATGTACATCATTTCTGCAATAAATTTCCAAAGGAATTTGACTCTACTACATGTATGGTATAATAATTTTGTAATTGATTTTATTCAAATCTGGATAAAAATTTGTGATATATTCTGATGCCTTTTTCAATATCAAGGTTTGATATAGAGTGTGGATGTGCAAGTATGATTTTAAAGAAGTACAAAAAAATTATTAAAAGATAGTCGAAAAGGGAATGATTTTTGTTCACCAACTAGGTTTACAGCTTATGAAATATGTGTAAAGGTTGTCCCCACATGCAGGGAAGAGAGTAAATATCCCTTCGACCTTCTAGTAGTCAGAATTCAAAATTTACAGGTCACAACATCCTAGAAACATTGATAAAGTTTGATAAATGTGTATCTTTTCTGCTTGTGTTTTAATTCCGCATCTTTTTTAAACAAAGAGCTCTGACGAAAAATAGACGCACCAGATACTATCCTATATGGTTGGCCGTTCTACTTACAATGTTTTTTTTTTACTCCACTTAAAGTTATTTTTGAGTTAACTGCTGTAAAAATAAAACACAGGTCATTGCTACTCACAATTAATTATTTCTACTCCAGTAAAAACAATTTACTCCAGTAAAATTATTTTTCCTCAAGTTAAAAATAATTAAATCCCTCATTGGAGTAAATATGCAATGTGGCCCTTTAACTCACAATTGATTTTACTCCTGTATCACTACAGTAAAAATATAACACTGGCCACATCTACTAGCAATTAGATATTTTTACTGAAGGGAAAATTAACCAGTCACAGTCCATGTTAGAAATTCTGTTACCCACAGGTCAACAAAGAAATTTCCCAGGCTTCTTACATCCAAATCATACTTCATTATGTTACATGTAATCTATCTAAAAGCAAATACAAATTTCACCACTGCATTACAATTTTTGTTTTGTTTTCATCTCAAAGAAGACCACTTGGTATATATATAATTAATGAGTGAGAATACTTTAAAAATCTTGTATAAAATACATAGTAATGTAAGAAATCCCTTAGGCTTAAATTGGTCTAAATGTAATTGTCTTTCTTTATTCGATTTTCCAAAAGACTACATGTACAATGTAGCATGGGATACACATTTACAACAGACACGGTATTGTGTGGTAACCCTAGGGTCGGTATTGGTGTATAATCGTTGATTAA
Organism: Saccostrea cuccullata; assembly: GCF_032062105.1. NCBI lineage: Eukaryota > Metazoa > Mollusca > Bivalvia > Ostreida > Ostreidae > Saccostrea > Saccostrea cuccullata. The sequence goes on from NW_026930058.1 coordinate 108,230, forward strand.
TTTTTGTCTTTACCATGTTATTATTTTTTTCCTCGTTTTTCACAGAATATGTATACCGGTATCAGAAATTGATATATTGATCTATATTTTATTGTTTGAAGATGTATCTATAATAAATGTACATAACTGTATATGATACATTTAAAATCATCTAGAATAAAAATACAATTACTTTGGGAGAAAGGACACATAAGGAGGAAAAAGCTGCTCATTGATGGTGCGTTTATTTCTTCTTACAAATCAATTCATGTTTCATATTGTCCGTTTCTTTGTGATAATTCATGTATGTCATGCCTCTATTTCCCTTGTTTTAAGTTTCATTTGTACCACACTTTGCTACTGGTTGATTTTCACTTCAGTATGAATATTTAATTGTGAATAGAGATGGCCAGTGTTATATTTGAACTGCAGTAAAATGTATTAATTGTGAATAATGTGGTCAAAACGTGTTTATATGGAACGCCGTAACTGCCTTATGTGGAGAACTTTCATTATATGATGGTATTTTGTCATTATATGATGGTATTTAATCATTAGATGATGGTATTTTGTCATTATATAATGGTATTTTGCCATTATATAATGGTATTTTGTCATTATACGATGGTACTTTGTCATTATATAATGGTATTTTATCTTTATATGATGGTTTTTATCATTATATAATGGTATTTTGTCATTATATTATGGTATTTTGTCATTATATGATGGTATTTTATCATTATATGCTAGTACTTTGTCATTTTATGATGGTATTTTATCATTATATGATGGTATTTTGTTATTGTATGCTACAACTTTTCCTTTTTATACTACTTTTCTTCTTTACACTACTTTTCATTATATGCTACTAATTTTTCCTCATTATTTGTAATCTTGATCATCCAGACGCTTGTCTCCATAGCACTAATTTGCAAAGCGTTGCCTAATTCTAGTCAATTCTAGTCCCCTGATATTAGCCAAATCCCCCCTAACATATTTTTATAGAGAAAATCCCGACCCCAAATATTGGTCAAAGCGTCCCCTGATTTTAGTCAAAGCGCCCCCTAACATATTTCTATAGAGAAAAAACCGCCCCTAAATATTGGTCAAAACGTCCCCTGATTTTAGTCAAAGCGACCCTTGATTTTGGTCAAAGTGCTCCTAACATATTTTTATAGAAAAAAAATATCTGGGAGCAGTATTTTTTCCATAAAATTATGTTAGGGGCGATTTTACCAAAATCATGGGACGCTTTTGCTAATATCAGGGGACGCTTCGACTAGAATTAGGGAACGCTTTGACCGGGACGTTTTTGTTAGGGGGCGCTTTGACTGACTCCCCTAGACGCTTCCACTGAGAATCGCAGAACAGCGAATTAGTACAA